>NW_008683124.1:2727-47338 GCF_000695815.1 Acanthisitta chloris
AGGCATTTTACACTGTCTCCCACAGCATACTTCTACAAAACCTGCCTGCTCATGGCTTGGATGGGTGGAGTCTAAAATGGTTAAGAAACTGACTGGGTGGCCAGGCCTAGAGAATTGTGGTTAATGGAGCTAAATCCAATTGGCAGCTGGTAACTAGTGGTGTTCCCCAGGGCTCAGAATTGGGTCCAGTTCTGTTTCACATCTTTATCAATGATCTGGACATGGGGATTGAGTGCACCCTCAGTAAATTTGCAGACAATGCTAAGTTGGGGGGGAGTGTTGAACTGCCTGAGGGTAGGAAAGCTCTACAGAGAGACCTGAATGTGGGAGCGGCTCAAGAGTTGTTCCTCGGAAAGGGACTTTGGAAGTACTGGTGGACAACTGGCTCAATATGAGCCAACAGTGTGCACAGATGGCCAAGAAGGCCAATAGCATCTTGACCTGTATCAAGAATAGTGTGTCCAGCAGGACTAGGAAAGTGATCATTCCCTGTACTCAGCATTGGTGAGGCTACACCTTGGGTCCGGTACTGTGTTCAGTTTTGGGCTCCTCACTTTAAAAAGGACATTGAATTGCTGGAGTGAGTTCAGCAAAGGGCAACAAGGCTCATAAAAGGTCTCGAACACATAGTACAAGGAACGGCTGAGGCAGTTTGGTTTGTTTAACCTTGAGAAGAGGCAGCTCAGGGTTGACCTCATTGCTTTCCACAACTACCTGAAAAGGTGTTATAGAAAGGTGGGGGATGGTCTCTTCTGCCATGCCTACAGTGAGAGAACTAGAGGAAACAGCCATAAACTGAGGCAGGGGAGATTCAGATTAGATATTCGGAAAAATATTTTCACTATTAGGATGGTCAGGCCCTAGAATGGATTTCCCAGGGAGGTGGTGGAGTCACCATCCCTGGAAGTATTTAAGAGGCATCTGGATATGATGCTGGAGGATATGGTTTAGAGTTCATGTGTTCAAGTGGAGTGGCAGGCAAATGGTTGGACTTGATCTTAGATGTCCCCTCCAACATTGATGATTCTGTGATTCTAAGGTACTTCTCAGCAGATACAGTAGCTGCTCCTATTTTTGTCATTGTCATTGGACCCTGTTAGGGGGATGAGTTGACATGATACTTGAATGACCATTGAACTGTCTCAGAGACATGAAACCCATGGATCTTTTATCCAAGATGATTAAACAACTTGTACATCTATGTTTTCTGTCTGCATACAAGGCACACAGAGGTAAGCAAAAGACAGTGAGTTATCTTCAGTGTGCTTTGTGCTCTCCAGAGAAACCACTAGCACCTCTTAGGACATATACCTGCCTAAATTGACCTCATTTGCAATGTTTCTTTTCAGTAGAGGCTGTCTGAGTATTGTTGTGAGGTCATGGTTGAAATACAGGTGCACAGTGAATATAAATCAGTATCATGTGTATAAATAATTGATAGATCTGTAAGCTATGACCCTAATTTAAAGATTTAGTTTTCTCTGTTCCTTGAGTCTTGAGCTCACATGGACTTAAGCATACACCTATCCTGTTTCTGAACAGAAGAAATCCCTAGCAAAGAGGTAGTTGGGTTTTTGTCCCATCTGACTGGATCATTGAAGGTTCATATTTTCAGGTGTGTTATCCTAATGTTGGTGACACTGTACACCGTTGTAGAGTGGCAAGTCTTTCTTCAAAGCACTGTAGGATTCTGACTGAGGCGTTCTAACAAAAATGCCATTTTGGAAGGGTCATCCTGCATATGCACTTTGCTTATGTCAGAATCATAGAATTCATAGAATTTTAGGGGTTGGAATGGACCTTACAGATGATCTAGTCCTAACCCCCTGTGCATGGGCAGGGACATGCCCATTAAACCAAGTTGCTCAAGGCCTCATCCAGCCTGGCTTTGAACACTGCCAGGGTTGGGGCATACACTGCTTCCCTGGGCAACCTGTTCAAATATCTCACCACCCTCACAGTCAAAAACTTTTTCCCGATATCTAGCCTAAATTTCCACTCCTTCAACTTGAACTTGTTACTCCTTGTCCTGTCACTGCAGTTCCTAACAAAGAGTTCCTCTCCAGTGCCCTTCAGATACTGAAAGGCTACTATGAGGTAGCATACAACCTTCTCTTCTCCCGGCTGAACAGCCCCAACTTCATATGGGAGATGCTCCACTCCTCTTAGCGACTTTGTGGCCTCCTCTGGACTTGCTCCAACAGTTCCATGTCCTTCTTATGTTGAGGGCACCAGAACTACATGCCGTATTCCAGGTGGAGTCTCACGAGAGCAGAGTTGAGGGGGGGGGATTCACCTCTTTTGTCCTGCTGCCCACATTCCTTTTGATGCAGCCCAGGATTCCATTGGCTTTTTAGGCTGCTAGTGCACACTGCAGCTCATGGTGAGTTTCTCATCCACTGTCACTCTTTCTCCTCACTGCTGGTCTCAATTCCTTTCCCACCCAAACTGTAGCTGTGCCTGGGATTGCCATGACCCAGATGTAGGACCTTGCACTTCATTTTGTTGAACTTCATAAGATTTGCATTGTTCCACCTCTCAAGCTTGTCAAGGTCCCTCTGGATAGCACATCCCTTCCCTCCAGCTATGACTGCCCCACACAGCTTGGTGCCGAAGTCTGCTCTCCTGAAGTCCAGGGCAATGAGTTTGCTGTGCACCTTCCTCGCTGCCCTGAGGACCTTGAGCCCCATCATCTCGTGGTCACTACAGCCAAGGCTGCCTTGGAGCACCACACTGCTCACCAGCTCCTCCCTGTTGGTGAGCACAATCTCCAGCATGGCTCCTCTTCTTGTTGGTTCCTCTATTATCTGTGTAAGGAAGTTGTTGTTTACACATTTGAGGAACCTCCACAATTGCCTATGCACTGCCATATTTCTCTTCCAGCAGATATCAGGGTGATTGAAATCCCCCATGAGGACCAAGGCTTGTGAGCTTGAGGCTGTTCACATCTCTCTGTAGGGGGCTTTGTTCACACCCTCCTCCTGATCAGGTGGTCTGTAGCAGCCCCCCATTATAACATTCCCTGTCCTAACCCTACCCTTAATATTGACCTACAAACTCTTGACTGGCTCCTCATTCATCCCCAGGCAGAGCTCCACACTCTGCAGTTGCTCATTAATATAGAGGGCAACCCCCCCCTCATCTCCCCAGCCTGTCTTTCTTGAAAAGCCTAAAGCCTTCCATTCCAATGCTCCGACCATAGGAGCCATCTCACCATGTCTCCATGATGCCAACAATGTCATATCTACGCAGACGCACGCATGTCTCTAGTTCTTGTTTGCTCCCCATACTATGTGTGTTCATGTAGAGGCATCTGAGCAGGCCCCCACATAAACCAAACACACTGGCTGGAGTCTCACCAGTGACATTGCACTGATCTGGTTAAAAGAAGTTAAAAATGCAGTGATTCTAGCAGTGTTTTATTCCTGTTCTCAATTCTGAAAGAGTGCAGACAATGTAAATACCACAATTGTATAAGAGAGACAAAAATCAGCCTGATTTCTGTATCTGTTTGCCTTGGAATCCATTGCAGCATTACCTTCAGTTTGACAGGCTACTGAATTTATAATGAGTAAAAGCTTCTGTGTAGTAGAAGAAAAATAAATTATTTAGGATTTTAGTTCCTGCTTTGAGGAAGGAAGAGGTTTATTTTTTTTCTTCAGGGGAGGATTTGAGCTAAAAGTTAGTCTTGAAGCTGCAGTTTGCGTTTGTCATGGCAGCAGGTACTGTTGCCTATAGGAAGGTTAGCTGTTCAAACTGGAGCGCTGGGTAGAGCAAGGTGGTCACAGCAAAGTGAAGTGGGGAAGTCATTTTTCTGGAAATGAAAGTAAGGACACAGATGACCCTTTGGCTCTTAGTAAGTTCCTGCTTCTCACATCTCTCTTAACATAAGCAATTACCTCTCAGTTCTTCCTAAATAAAGCATGCCAGTAAAGTCCATCTGCTCCAAACTGCTCTTGCTGTCTCGTGACATGGAGCCAGGTGTCCTTTACATGGGCTTCTCAATCTGAAGATCTAGCCTCTGATTTAGACTTTTATACAGTGAGACACTTAACTGTGTTCCAGTGGCTTTCTTAGTGATTGTTGGATATGGAAAGAGGGAGAGTGACTGCAGAAACACATACAGATGCTGTGGACCTGGTATCAAGAGGGTGAACTGAAGAGCCCGTAGATGTCAGTGCATTTTGCTCTTTTATTTTTGTCATGTTACTAATGTTCCCAGGGAGTGGCAGATATGCTAAATTTGCTGAGGTTAAAATAGGTCTAGTCCCTCCATAAATCTGGTGGTCTCATCAGGTACTGATGCATTTAGCAGCCCAGACTGAATTACCTGATCATAACAGGACAGAGCTCCTTTGTCCATGTTGATCACCAGTTCTGCCCTTGGAGTCTGAGAGAAGCTGGCAGTAAGGTGCTAGTAAAATAAAATCTGTCAGTCCTTTTGTCCTCTGTATATCACTTTCTGTTTGATTCTTCTGTTTTCTGGTGCTATTTCCCATCACCCTTATCTGATGTCAAGATGGTAAAAAAACCTCTCTGCGATCCTCATGTTATGCATGAAATATAGACAGTGCATGTTCTTGGCATGCTGTGTTAAGATGCCATGGATTACACCCTGCCTTTGTACCCTGATGGCACCAGGCACTAGATGGCCACTGTAGGAGTACGGACAAAGGGCAGAAGGTGCATTTTCCTGAGCCAAGGAAGCAGATCTAGCAGATGCACTGCACCACAGTGGAGTGTACCATGCTGCAACACAGAGCTCTGGAAAGGCCACAGTGGAGGAACCTCTCTGTGAGTTAAATCTCTCCAGGGAACTATTCAGATGGGGATGGGCAGTCCTCTTGCTCGCTGCTGTCAGAGCTCTCTGAGCATTGGATGCTAGATGAGACTGACATGCATCTATTGCTTTTTATTAATGCTGTCAGGTCTGCTTCTGCATAATGGAGACTTGTTTCAGGTTTCTGAGTTTTAGCAGAATTCCAGCCCTAAAGGATGGAAAGGCATTTTCATCAAATCAGAAGGGTTTTTTTTAGAAAAAATACTGTGATGTATCTATTTCTTCATGGCCAATATTCACCCAAACTAAGAGTGGGAATGCAGAAGCAGTAAAAGTATTATTTGCGTATCTCTATAAGAGGAATTTTGGACTTTGCTACAAGGATTTTGATGTTCATATAGGGCTTTTGTCTGCTCATATTTTGCCTGGTGAGTCATTCCTTCCTCAGTTTCCAAACTGGTTCATTACATCATGCTTACCCTCTAGAGATTCTTTGTTCTAGATCCAATACCTAGGAAGGAAGTTAAGTTTCAGCACAGTACTTCAAATTCTCTGGTTTTACAGGCTAGCAAGGAGTTCTTTACCTTTCTACCAGGCACTATTGCAAGGACAGGGAGAGGCAGTGGGTTGTTTCTTGGGTGCAGATGTTTTGTTGTTGGTTCCTGGTGGTTTTGTTTGGGTTTTTTTTTTTATCTGATTGGACTGCTGCCACCTTTGTGAAATCATCAAATTGGGATGGTGAGAAAATATTTACTACATGGAGCTGTTCATCTCTTGGAGATATGTGGAGTGCGGGAGGGAAATAAAAGGGAGTTCCTGTGGGTGCCCTGGCAAAAGGGTAAAACCTGGTGAGGTTGAGTGTTAAATGGTGTTTGAAGACTGTCTGTAAACCCAGTCAAAATCTCAAAATGCCTTAATTAAGAAAGGATTTGACAATACTGATCTAGTATTTGATGAGATGGGCTAATGAACTACACTGAATACACAAGACTACTCTAATGTGCTCTAACAAGCCTTCTGGTTTGCTGCTCAGTGTGGTTTCCAAGCATAACAATCTTGCAGCACAGAAAGAAGGTGATGGCTTTGATAGTGGTATTGGATTAGGAGAGAGTCTGGAACTGCAAGCTGTAGGAAAGATAAATGGACACACATTGCTAGTGCCAAAGCTCTTCAGACCAGAAGGAATAGGTTGGGTTTTACAGCAGTAATGACATGCATGCCCTGCTGTGTGCAGAGGCTGCCCTGGGAACCAAACAAGAAAACCTAATTTACTGTCTTTGTACTTCTTTTGAATGGGTTTGTGTGGAGCAAAGATATATTATAGTACTGCAGAGCTGATGGCACATGAAGGTTCTGGGAACTAAATATTTTGGTACATGACTAAAATATTCAGCAGTATTCTCATGCAGTATGCTGTGGATGTTGGCTTGATGGGTCTGACTGTCTAGATGCTGGGCTGTAGCTCTTTTGCTCTGCATACTGTGACCTGCTTTATTATTGCTGCGCTGGCCTCTGTGTGATGTGTTATGTGTTAGACATACCCGGATACAGCAACAACATGCTATTTTTAGTTCTAGCTGATATGGTAAATAAGCACTAGTGAATTTAAAATGTTATGCACCTTGAGCAAAGAAGACATGCTATTAAAAGATAAAAAATAGATTTATTATAAAGAGAGGACAGGTAAGGCACCACTGGGATGAGATCTCAGTATGATTTTATTTGATTTGGCTTATACCTGCTTCAGAGCAAGTTGGGTTAATTGTTACTGTAACTGGAAAAACTATCAAAGGCATAGATGCTAGAGAACATTAGCTGTGGGTTGGTGAAACGGCAGAAGTGCAGAATCAATGGACAAGTACCTAATTTTGTTGTCTCTAAAAATACATATAAAGTCTGTGGAGAGCAGCTCTTCAAGCAACCCCCAAAAAAGTATAAGCTGTCTCCTTGTTCCCTGCGCTGGCTGAGAGGTACTTGGGTGGTCTCTGCTCCTGTGGCTGCCTAGCAAGGCAACTACAGACCTCAGGCAAAGTAGTGAAATGTTTCTGTTTTGCACAGGAGGGTGTCCAGTGCTTGTATTTATAGTCATGGTCATAGGTAAAAATGTGGCATTTTCTAATCCATAAAACAGTTATTGATTTTATTTGTATTTGTGCTAATGGCAGCTGAATTTCACCAAGGTATATGCAAAACTTTTGACTCATGAAATAGTAAAAAGACATTTTTTATGCGTGTGAATTAAACAGGGAAACGGCATCTATTTTGAAGGAATTCCTGCAATGCTGCTTATTTGCCTCAATGTTTGGGTGCCTTGAAAACCCAGCTGGCAGAGAACTGTTTTAATATGAATTAATGACTGATTCCTTACTCCTCTGCTGATAAATGGAAGCATCTGCAGTGTTGAGCTGCCAAGCTGAACAGAATTTCCCTTGAGCAGTTCTTAGATACTGAATTGTTCTTAGAGAATAGATGTGTTTGTGGATTTCTTAAGAGTATAAATGTTGACATAATATTTGATTGAAAGGAACTGTTTAAAAATGTGCACCCTGAAAGAAGTTTTGTCGAGCAAAGCTGAAGTATGTTTCCAGGAATATTCAAATAATCTCCCTTACAGTCTCCAAAGGACAATTACATGGTCTGTGACATTGCTGGATAATATATTCAGCTGGTTGAGACCACCCACTTCCTCCTCCTCCCTCCTCATCCTCCTCCTCCCATTTCTCCTTTTCTAGTTCCCAGCCCAGAGTCCCATAGCAGCCTGAGCATCAACACTGTGATGCAATTCAGAGGCTGCTGGTTTTCCAAATCACTAAGTCGGTTTTATACTGAGGACAAGCTTTGTTTTCACAACATCTGGTGAGGAGAAGCTGCCAGCAGCATTTACGCTGCGGAGATCTGCTTTCACTGATTTTTTTTTTTTACTTGCCTGCACATAAAGAATAAGAGCAAAGGAATGGAGACTTGATTATTTCTTCAAGCCTGTTTTCTTTAACCAGAACTGCTCACTTCTGCCAGTAGCAATTTAAAAACATAGCATGTGACTGTATATGCTTGTTTATCTTCCAATTGCACTGAAGACATGTTATGGTCTCCGAAATTTTCTCTATCCAACATGCGCGTAAGGCTGACGGCAAAGGGGCTGCTCCGAAACATTCGTCTACCTTCTGGCTACAAGAAAAGCACTGTTATATTTCATACAGGTTTGTGTATTTTTAATATGATGGTTAGAGCATGCATTGAGGGAATATCTTGTTTACTTCAGCAGCATCTTATTTTATTATATAAGAACTGTACTGGGCATGAAAGTTTTCTGAATTTCATACAGAAGTCTGACTATTGAGCAAAGTAGTTTCATATTTTAAGTTTGTGTGTGTTCCTGTGTTGAACTGCTTGTTTGGAAGATGGTTATTCTGTTTATGAAATGCAAATTGAAATTTGCTCTTTCCTTGTGCAAGTCCAAAAATAGTGTGGGGAAGTCTGTGCTATGAAATATTTGCCTAATCATTTTAATGGATATCTGCTGGGAGCACTACATATTGCACTATTTCTATATCTTGATTGGGTGCAGGGGGGGAAACAGGGGGAGAAGTGTAATGATTACAGTTTGTCACAATGTGGCATTTAGTCTATGGGAAATATTTGAATACTTACGTGTAGCTATCTGTTATAATACATATTTTGCTAGGTACATATTATTTGCAAGTGGAACAAGCAAACCTTTGTGCTTACTTGTGTCAATACAACCTAAAAGGTATGAAATTTTGAGACATTCAAGACAAATGTGTGTATGTGTGTGTATTTAACTTGCACATACCCCCACAACCACAACAAACAAAAAAAGCATTACAAAATTCTCAGCTGCATGGGACCTGATTTTCTCCACTTCACTATTTGCAATTTTCTTGCATTTTAGTTAGAGGGGAGCAAGCAGCTACATAAACTAGTTTTGCAGAAGCTCTTCCTCTCAGGAATTTCCTTTCTCACTTGAATACTATCCTTTCTGAATTTATTTATTTTGGAGTTCAGTGCTACCAGTCAGCTTTCCTCCTGTCTTGGCTTTTCACGTGGCAGCTTAAACCATTTGCCTTGTCATTATGTATCCTTGGCAAAGTAAATTCAGCTTCTGAGTTCCTCCCAGATGATAGATTAATTTATGAACATAATACAGGCCAGCAGTCCAAACATAATATAGGCTCCTCTTTGCAGCTTGCTTCCATGGCTTTAAGCTAGGATCTAAATACTTCAGTGATGAAAGTTCTTACATAAAGCATGTCTTTGTGCATATACTTCTGTTGCTAACTGTGAAATTTCCACATAACACATATTCCAGGGACAAAAATTCTAAACTAGAAGGCAAGGGGAGATAATGTTAAGTTTTCCAAATGATCATTATCTGCTACTGAAATTTGTGTAATTTTGAAAAATATAAACAGATGCATGTATCAAGGGAATTTTGTAAGAATCAGTTTGTGGGTTTATTTCATTTCAGTGGATGTGAAAGCAAAACCTGCCTTCAGGATGCCTCTGTGAAATACAGCATGTAAAATAGATTGCAAGCCCTGTGTTCCAGTTAATCAACACTTCATTAAATAAGAAGTGCTAAATAGACCTTCTGTGTGTTTTCTCTGTGTGCAGTATGTACAGACTAATGGCACAGTATTGAAAGCATAGAGAGGTTTTTGCCTGCTTTCCCTTCTGTGTCTTGTAGGAAGTCAGTGTGTTAGCAGAA
The DNA here is from genome assembly GCF_000695815.1 of Acanthisitta chloris. Taxonomy (NCBI): domain Eukaryota; kingdom Metazoa; phylum Chordata; class Aves; order Passeriformes; family Acanthisittidae; genus Acanthisitta; species Acanthisitta chloris. The sequence continues at coordinate 12,237 of NW_008683124.1, forward strand.
AGCTGGCCAGGAGTTAGCTAGAGCTGAGTATACCAAAATAAGTAGGGCATCTGAAAACCAGGTCATATTCTGTAGTGGAAAATGCAGTATGCATGGATAATACCATGGTTTTTGAAACAGCAGAATGCATTGAAGCTTGTTAGTGATTACTTCAGGCTCATAAAATTCAGTACATCAGGCAATGACAGTGTGTATCACAAGTGTAAAGGGTTATTTTTTTGCTAAATGCAAGGGGTAGCCATCTTTGGTTTTGCTGCACCAGCATGAGTATCTTTTCTTGTAGTGGTTTAATTGGATTAAAGTGACATGTGGCTTCTCTCCAAGGTCACATAAGTGATGTGCACACTAAGCACTAGGGTCTGTGTCAATAAATAATGGAGGGAGTAATTGCAAAAACGAGCTTCAGGGTCCATGTAGGAACATGAGTATGTATGAGTGTTATGTAAGCAACATTCAGTTCTGGTTTTGACATCAGTTGGACTCTATCGGAGGTCTTTTCCAGCCTAATTGATTCTGTGATTCTGTAGATTGCACTTTTAATAAGCATTTTCATGAATTTCATTATTTGCTCCCTTTGGTCATAGCAGAGACCAACTGCCTTGTATGACTGTAGAGCATTGTTAAGATACTTTAGGCAATTGTTGAAATGTAGAGTTTTAAAGTAATCTAGAGCGCAGGTCAAGTTGGATTCTTCTGTTGCCACATCCTGACTAGTAGTTTGTGGTGCAGTGAAATGGTGAAGTTAGAACATAAGCTCAAGTGGGAAGAAGAGGATGAAACTTGCTCTGGGCATTTCATTCTGATTCAAGGATGTTTTGCAGCAGTCTGATAGAATTTCTTCAGGGTATGCAGCAGTTGTTTATGTTGGTGTTAAGGTAGTTGAAGTTAGTCATTGCGCTTAGTTAAGTGGATCCTTGGGCTAGAGTGTATTTGGACTGCTTACATCTCATCTGTGTGGAGATGCTGAAGTAACTAGGGTAAGTCAGATGTGTTGCAGCGTAAGCATGGAGTCTGTTCAGGGGAAGCCAAATAAAATCAGATTTTTTTTTTTCTAGGAATCGAATAAATCCAGAGGAAATTTGCTGTAAACTTTTAAATATCTCTTAAAGCCTTGAAACTTGTTGCTTTATATCTAACATGCATGACTGTATGCTCTACACTACTTCAAGTCATTGTATCCCCAAGTTTCTCTTTAAATGCAGGCAGATATCAAAGTGTTGTTTTTTTCATCAACTGAAAGTGTAGTAACACCTGCATTGTTAGGTGTATGTAATGAGTGCCCTTTTCAGCAAAATAAAATCCTGAAGCCTTCAGGAAATACTTTATTTACCTATCCTATGACTTGTAAAATTTACTTGTGGCAAGTAACTGCAACAAAAATCTCAACACTTCAGAACTGCATAAGCATAACAGATATGCATTAAGTGGGAACTAGTATCTTTCAGTGATGAAACATAATATTTGCTTCCTTTAGGATTTTTAGCAAAGAGTGAATAATCTCATGCTTTGGTAAAAATCAGTCTTATGTTCTTCATGCATCAATGGTGTGACAGAGTAAATCATCTCTGTGTAATTCTGTGTAAACTGTCAGAGAGAGACATTCTTCTATGAATGGTTCAGAATAGTAGTTTTGAGTTGCTTATGTTTTCTCTTGCATAAAGATAAAATTCCAGACAAGGAGCTACTTTTGCAAATGAAGGTCAAAGCTCTTGTGCCTGTTGTTCAGAGATCTTCAAGAATTGTATGCTATCTTCTCTGAAAATGTTTTCATCCAGCTCTTCTTGGTGCTTTTCCTATTTCTTTCCTTCCCCTAAGCAAACTACTTGGTGCTCTTATCTTGCTGGTGACTTCCATTGCTTACTAAGTGTGTCATTTCAGCAATCCAGTTTTAAAAATTTCCTTTTTGCCTTGCTAATACAAGGCAAACAGCACAGACCTGTTTATCTGAGTAGATTACATGCTTTTTCTATAAGATTTCTTCTCTAAGTCCTCCTTCAAATCACATTGGGAACTGCCAAATTACTTCTGTGCATTGTAAAGCAGTGCTCTTGAAGGGTTTTAAAAGCTTCAGGTGTCACGAGTTGCTTAACTGTTCATATAGCTTCTCCCTCCTCCCATCTCCCCCCAACCCTATTAAGTATTCTAAATTTAAAAGTCTGATGGAGAAATGTTACATAGGGTGAGTGTTTTAAATGTTTGTGTCACTTACCAAGGGAAAACATTTGTTCAGAAGTAAAGCCAGCTTATCTGTTCTGAGCAAAAGGAGTTGAATAGCTGGAAACCATTCATCATGGGGGATTTTGAATTCAATCATGTTCCTGTTGAAGGCAATGAGATTCTGCTCCTGATTTAATCTATTCAAGACTGACTACTAAATTACTTGCCTGTTGTGCTTGATTTCAATCATAGCAGGACATGGCTTCAGTTGGCATGTAGGTGATGGCTAAATGGAGGTTCTTTTTTTCGGGTTGCAGAGCTCTGTCTTTTGGGTTTTGCAGGAATAGTTTGTACTCTATACAAGTCTTATCCAGTGGTGGCATTTACCATAGACATAAAATGAAGATAGCACTAGTTCTTTTCAACAGAAGCCCGGATAGCAGACAGGAGCTGCCAAACCCAACCGAAAAAATACACACAACCCAACACAACAAAAACCATGCAGAGGTCAAAAAAATGATTTATATGTGATGTTAACTTTTAAACTGTGCGTGTATTTAATACAGTATGAAAATGCATGTAAATGGGGAGCTGTGCCCCAAGAGATCTTTGGAGAAAGAGTAGTTGGTGTGCTGTAAAAAGCAATTGCATGGCAACTTGCATTCTGGCTCCACTGTAACAACTGATGTTCGATTTTGTTATTCCTTCACTTAAAGAAATCAATTATATGTGAAGGATGCCTCAAGTATTTGTCGATATGAAATAAATAGAATTGTTGCTTCGAGCTCAGCTTCATAGAAGAAAAGTTAATTGGAGAGTAAATATAAAAAACATAACAAATTATCTCTGCTAATGTCGTTGTGTATTCTAAGTCTGCTTGTTCCCACTTGGTTTGTCTGTAGGTGAAAAGGGTCGGGCTGCAACTTCTGTCGCTGTGGAGAACGTTAAGGTTTGAAAATGACAGGCAGCTGCAATTACACTCAAGAACCTGAATAGCTTTTAAATTACTTCGGGGGGATTTCCAGTGTGGTAAAACCAGGCTTAAACTTTTAAAAGCTGCCTCTCCCAGCTTTGCAGTTTGTGCAAATAAATCTGTTGCCACAGTAGAAATGGCTTGCAGAATTCAGACAAATGAGGTATTGCTACCTATTCTGTACTTCTAATTTGAACTTTCTAAAACCCAAAGCAATAGCTTTTTTGAGAAACGCATTACCGTGAATTTTCAGTGGTAGAATGCAATGGTTTGAGTATTTGCAGCCAATTGTCTTACTTCTTTGTGTTACTTTTGTTTGTTGGCGCAGAAAACTGATGTGGAATGGGGTTGAAGGTGAAATTTTCTCACATCTCCAGTTAATCTCATTAAATGTTAAGTAATGAGGGGGCAGTACTGAATAGATTGGGACCACACTTACCACTCTCATTGCCATGAATGGCAAGAGGCAACAATTTCTGTATATAGAGATTGGCTGTTATTTTAGTGTTATTTTGGAGGCATGAAGCTATGTCTCTACTGTTTTTATTATTTAAAAAAAAATATAATCCCTGAGTGTTACAATGTATGGGGATAACCTGGGCCCAAAGTTGATGGACCTTTAGAAAAGTGCTGGTGTTTCAAGCAGCTCTTGACTCTTTCACCACATATCATGGCAAAGCCTAATTTGTTTGGAAAATTGCTTGCAACCAGACCCCATCTCTCTTGGCTTGTCTTCTCCTAGAACAAAAGTCTGTGAAGATTGCATTGGTCAAGCTGGCTAACTTGTGGAGTTCATCTGTACCTCTGTTTATTCTCTTCCAAGTGTGTCTGCTGTTGTGGTCCAGGGGAGTAGTGTTGTTATCAGAAAGGTTTATTTTTAAGAGGATGTTAAGCAAGTATTTTTATCATGATAATATCGTAAACTAGTGCTGTAGAGCTATTAATTATTTATATTAAAGTTAGTGGTATCACCAGCACCTTTCTAACCATGTCCACCAACAGTGTTCTTCCCCATTACCTTTCTGGGTCATGGATTTTCTCTTCTCTGTTCTACAGGGAGAAGAAAATAGCATTTGATCTTCTGTAAAATTAATATATCAGAAGTGTAACTTAGATCTTTAAATAGTGTTTTTAAAAAAATCCCAATTTAGCTGTCCAGATGCTCAAATGTAGACATAACTCACCTTAAATAACCTGAATTGTGTCTGGACTAGATTTACAGTTGCTATTTGCAAATCTTTCGTTAGTATCATCTTTACTGATGCCTAATGGTTGTAGCAAGGGCGCTGATAACCTTGGGTCTTGTGTTCAACTCCTGGTTAAATTTATTTTTGCTGCTTCTTGTCGTGATGGTGTATTGCTTGTACATTTATAGCTAGTAAAAGATCTTGCTCAAGATACTCATGTAAACAGTTTGTATGTGATGTTATGGAAATACTTCTAGCTAAGCAGGAAATAGGACAGCTGGGAATATCTGGGGTGAAATTCTTTTAGTGAAAGCTCATCCTTTCTTAAAGAGAACTAGCAGCCCTTGAGTAGAAAAGTCAGTGTTACAAATAGCACTCACTAATTACTTCATGCTTATTCTGTAACAATTTTAGACTCAGATATTGCTTATATCAGAAGCACCTAAATTATTTAAATTGTTGCATTTGTATTTATTACAAGAATAGACTTTGTGCTCAATCTTTTCCTGTTTTACTACTTTAGATACCTGAAAAGGCTGAGCACAGTCTGTTCTGCTTCCAGCAGAATAAGTGAACTATGTTATAAAATGCCAGTAGCAAATTATTCTAAATATTTCTAAAGCTGGAAAACTTTTTTTCTTAGCCATAAGCATGGGCTACTTGATGCATAACTGATATAAAATCATGGCTTGCTTATTTCCATAAATATTACTGTACAATCTGCTACCTGCTTAACATGCTTATCAAGTTAAGACATTTTGCCAATTAAAAAGAAAAAAGGTCTAGATATGAAATGAGTAGCATAACCCTGTTAAACCTGTATTTCTTTATCTGAGGAGAGACCTCTTAGCTAGGATTTAAGGAAGGCAAGATGCATGTGTAATGTGCAGTGATTATTTTTCTTGCTGCCTTTGCTAGTGGCACAAATAGAGGTGTTTGTAGTTGAAGATCTTTCGCAGGGATTAGCCTCACATACAGGTTTTGGGCCTTGTAAATTATGGGTATACCCCAGTGAACACCACAGTTACCTGAGGTATCAGCTCCTCAAGAAAATTACTGTAGTCTTCTTTCCTTCCCTCCCTCCTTGCCTCCCACTCTTCCTGCCCACCACCCATTTAAGGAAAAATCTAAGTCTGCTGTCTTTGTAGTTGTTTGTTAGCATGAACAGAGGAGACTCAGGAACACTAAATGATGTGCTGAATGTTTTAAACCTCCTCCACAGGAACTGCTTGGTCTCCACAGCAGGCATGGCAAGCAGTCACTTGGGAGCACTGGTACCTGTTGGGCAGCCTTTGCCAAAGGGGCCTTCAGTGGTGCAGTTTGGTTAGTAGTCATTGGGAAGAGAAGTCCTGTAATTCCCATGTGTGGTCAGCAGACAGTGAAGTACCTTTCAAAGGGTGGAGACATAACCTTGTGGCTTATGAAAGCACTGGGTGCTGCCCTGTCCACTGTTCCTGAAACACATCCCTGAGGAGATATCTTTGCTGCTTAATAGCAGGAAAACTGTTTAACATGACAGGAAATATGCAAATAGGTCCTTAACGATGATATGACAACTGCCAAGATTTATATAAGTGCATTTTGTGTGTCTTTTGAAAACGGGATGTTCCAGCAGCAGTTACAGCTGGTATGAGGCACTTGAGATACATCTATTTTCTGTCTTGAACTTGCAGTGAGGCATGAAAGATTGAGTTCACATAGATGATTTTAACCAGCAGCAACTGATGTGGTTCTTTTAAGATGCTGTTTTATTCCATTGACTAGGTTAGCTTTCAAGTACAATTTCAAGGTTAATTTTAGATACGTGTACAACTAAGTTGGTATTCTTTAAAACATGCTATGCTGCTGCCTTCTAAAATACATTTTCCTACAGTTTTGTGAGCCTGCCTCTAATTTTGATAGCTGCTTACATTTTCCTTCATTCTGCAGAGACTTCATGTTAATGATGTTGATATGAGTAATCAAAAGGATGAATGGCAGAAGTGCTTAAACTGTAAATTGGAGAAATGACTCCTTATGTGAACCAGTGCAGTGGAGGTGGTTCTGTGCAAAACCCGTTTCTAGTGCCTGAGAAAATCAGTGCTGGTCTAGAATAACTCAGAGTCTTAACTGAGCTATGAAACAGGTGTAGAAATAGATAACCCTCTGTGTAGATAGGGAAAAGGTTTATTGCAACTTCCCTTACATGATCTTCTAGACATGCCAGAGTAATCATCTCCCAGTAGGGTAAAGGTATGCCTCTGCTCTGTCGTGTGGAAATGACAGCATAGATTAACCCTTTTTGCAAAGTACCCGCTTAGTTATTTTTTAGTCATGGGAAAACACCGAATTTCAGGCTGAAGCTGAACTCATCAAAGTCAGTGTGACTGGGGAGGAGCAGCCTGATGGGTTGCCATTTTGGGCTATGATTAAAACTGATCAAGGTATTGATTTTGAACAAGGTCGTTGAATGATACCATGTCAACAATGTTGAAACTGCTGCATTATGCATTTTCTGCATAGCTTCTAAAAGCACTAGGACTTGAAGGGATTTGGGAAGTCAAACAGTTGCTGTAAAGTTTACTTTTCTCAGTTAATTTCCAGCCTATAAGCTTAGTCATCATGCCTATATCATCACTGAATTTTTGTTTGGTTGGTTGGTTGTTTTTTTGATCCATGAGAAAAATTCATGTCCTAGCTTGGTGTCTGAGTTGTTTTATACTCTATTTTATACTCATAAATTTGTGACTTCTCCATAAAGTGATTCTGTATGTACCAAAAGGAGAATTTGGATGTTAGCTACTTGTTTTGTAACTTGAAATTGCACACTGCAGTCATCAATTATATGAGGAAAATATTTGAATTAAACTTTTTTGTGATCTTTTGGTAGATAAAGTCTGATTATTATGGATAAATTTGCACTGATTATACTGTTTCCTGTGTGTTTAGAAATGCTATCACCTTGCTTTTTAACAAACATCATCATTGAATTTGAGTATAATCTGTATTTGCTTTTAAATAGATGTGGAGTTTGGTAAACGCAGGAAGCTGTGTTTTAGCTTCAGAAATATTTTTGTCACAAAGGCAATAATACAAAATACAGTCAAGGCTCTGGAGGCTCTTTAAATTCCCACTGTCTGCCCTACTTTTTCTTCCATAATATCCTTTAGGCAGTATTTCAGTGCTGTGGTGAAGTCAGTGACATTTGTTACAGTCATATAACATCAGCTTATACTAGTGTGATTAAATAAATAGCTTCTGAGTTCAGGCTAAAAGCTATTCTGTCCTCTGTGTTCAAGATAGCTGCAGCTAATGTACAAGAAAAAATGCTGCATATTAATGTGCTAGTCTTGTGGTCAGAAATGTATTTTAAAAGTCTATTTTGTACAGTTGTTTTCATGGAAAGATTATGGTTCCTTGCAAACTGCTAAGCTCTTACTCTGAAGGATTTTGGGTAGTTTAGAAAAAAAAGAGAAATAACAAATTCTTGAATCTGACAGTTAACTATTCATGTGTTGGTTGCTAAGAAAGAATTACTCTATTGAATTAGGGGCAGGCACAATTGATGAAGTTCAGTGATTCAGTTAAAGTTTCACGTCAGTTACGGGTTCATTGGGGCTTGTTGTTTTTTTGCCTTTATTGCAACAATGTGGACCTCCATAGTACATGGGGAAGAAGTGGCATGCAAACTTAAAAGCTTCCATTCTGTATGCTATAGTAGTGGAATTTGTTCGGAATTCTTCCTACAAGAACCCTTCCTAGGGTTGTTGGAGCCAAGTTGTATACCTAGATACAGAATTAATTTATGATGTAAAAAATTAAGTCTGTGAACTTCTTTTGGATTTGCAAGTAGCAGTCTCTCTCACGGTTACTTGATGTTCATTCCTAGCGTACTTAGAATGCTTGCAGCTCTGTTGGAAGGAAGCATGTTAAAAAGTAGTTGAGAAATAGTTAAGCTGTCCTCATATCAGACTTTCCAGAACATATGAGACTACTGCGCATGTGTGACAGCAGATGAGGAAACTTCTGAGCTAGCCTTCTAGTATCTGTGTGAAATGTGGCATGTAGAGAGATTACAGTCAGTGATTTAATCTATGAGAAATCAGATCAGGTTTGAGATGGAATAAAAACTGTAATGAAAAATATACAGCAGGGTATTTTGTGGTAAGACTTAAAACAGTTGAGCCTTTTGTGTCTAGGTAGTGTTCGCCTTGCCTCAACAAGGAGAGATGTAAATGATTTCTGGAGGCTTCTTCCAGCCCTGTGTTCCTGATGTTGAGCATGGTAGGATGGATTTGCAGTATTAAGGCAGGAACATGTTCAAGTGTTGCAGCTCTATTGGCTTATTTCTGGCTATGTTGCAGCCATTTCACCCCTGATTGCTTGTGAGAGCTGGACTCTTCAGAAAGCCTGGAAAAAGAAAAAGGCTGTATTGACTTCATTCTGTTCTCTGGTCTTGTGAGAGGGTCTTCTACACATATATAAAGCTATAACACTACGCACACAGGCCCTGAGTGTATCCAAGAATTATGTGAAGCTACGAAGGGATCAGGATTTGCACAGGGGAGGCAATTAGTGGGGTCTGACAAGGGTGTGCAGATAGTATGAACTAGTCATGGTGGGATTCCCTGTCCCAGTTGACTCTGGGTCCTGATTTTGTAGACAGAGGCTGCAGAACAAAGGGCAAAATTATGCCATTTCCTGTACTTGCAATGAAGCAGTAGAGGGCACCAAGCAGTAAGGAGCAACTTCTTGTACAGGAATTAGAAATGGGGAGAGTAGACACAGAGGAAACAGGAGCAGAGAGGAGTGAGGGACATCAGTCTTCAACAGGACTCTGCTTGGGTTTTTGGCAGGCGTGTGTTTCATGGATGACAAGGCACAGCTGCAACTATAAGAAAAAAGAACTGCTTTTCTTTGCCTACTCAGAGAAACACCTGAACTAGAAACACATTGAAACATAAACCAGTTCTGTAAACATAATTGCTAGCTTTGAATATACCCTTTTTTTTTATTGCAAAGCTAGGATATTCAAATATTTAAGGTTGCCCATGGTGTATATGATGAAGCAAAATGTGTTAATAACGAAGGCATGTTTTGGTTGAGACTTTAATGGATTGTTGATTTTACTAAGTGTGTACCCTCAAGGAACCCAGTTCAAAGGCTGACATGTGGGTAAGAGTATGTTGGGGTAGGGACTGGAAAGATGTACTGAGGCTTATATAGGAGTCTCACTGCAATGTCACATTTGGATTGTTTGCGTGCCTTGAACTCATGGCTCCTCCCAGTGCCTTCCATCTGCAGGGAGAGCACTCTCTCCCTCATGAGAAGATGGCAATGGCATGCTTATAACCTGACAGAAAAAGTCCAGACCATCACACTGTCAGGCAGTGTGAAGTATGTGCCACATTAACTGGCAAGGAGTAGGCCAGTATCTCTATTCAGGAAAACCCTTGTGCAGGAGTGAAGGATTGCTTGTGGTTGCTGAGCCTGTTACGGAAATTGTGCAAAAGCTTGCTTAGAAAGATGTGCCATTGGAAAACTGGCCTTGCTTGCTGTCTTGTTTCGGCATTTTCAGGTTTCTTCTTCCACCCATGTTTCTGTATAAAGTATGTTGTAATGAAATGGCTCTTGCTCCATTTGTTGTGCCCACAAGTGGGAAGTTAATAGAGCTGCATGCTTTTTGTTAAAAACCTTCTAGGTAGAATCACAGAATCATTAAGGTTAGAAAAGACCTCAGGTTCAGCCTTTGACTGAACACCACCATGCCAACTAAACCATAGCACTAAATGCCACATCCTGTTGTTTCTTGAACACTTCTGGGGATGGTGACTCTACCACTTCCCTGGGCAGTCTATTCCAGTGCTTAACCACTTTCAGTGAAGAAATTCTTCCTTATGTCCAACTTGAACCTCACCTGGCAGAGCTTGAGATGCTTTCTTCTTTTCCTGTTGCTAGTTGACTGGGAGAAGAGGCTGACCGCAACTTGATACACCCTCCTTTCAGGTTGTTGTAGAATGTGATGAGGTTTCCACTGAGCCTCCACTTCTCCATGCTAAACAACCCCTGTTCCTTCAGCCAGTCCTCATATGACTTATTCCTTAGACCCTTCACCAACTTTGTTGCCCTTCTCAGGACTTCTTCCAGCACCTCCATGTCTTTCTTGAAGTGAGGGGCCCAGACTGGACACTGTACTCAATGTGTAGCCTCACCAGTGCTGAGTACCTGGTGAGAATCCCTTTCCTAGTCCTGTTTGCTACACTGTTTCACATACAGGCCAAGATGTCATTGGTCTTCTTGTCCACCTGGGCACTCTGCTGACTCACATTCAGCTGGCTGTTGACCAGCACCCCCAGGTCCCACTGGGCAGCTTTCCAGACACTCTTCCCCTAGCCTGTAGCATTGCATGGGATTGTTGTGATAGAAGTGCAGGGCCTGGCACTTTGCCTTATTGAACCTTATACCATTGGCCTTGCCTATTCCCTCTGGGAACCCCAGTAGTGACCATCTGCCGACTGGATGTGGTGCTATTTGCCACCACTCTCTGTGCCTGGCCATCCAGCCAGTTTTTAACTGAGTGCAGAGAGTGCCCCTGTCCAAGCCATGGGCTGCCAGCTTCTCCAAGAGAATGCTGTGGGAGACAGTACCAAAGGCTTTACTGTAGTCCAGGTAGACTACATCCACAGCCTTTCCCTTTTCCCCTAGACAGGTCACCTGGTCATAAAAGGAGATCTGGCTGGTCAAGCAGGGCCTGCCTTTTTTAAACCCGTGCTGGCTGAGCCTGATGCCCTGGTTGTCCTGTACTTCCCATGTGATCACACTCAAGGTAATCTGTTCCATAACCTTATTCAGCACAGAGGTCAGGCTGACAGGCCTGTAGTTCCCTGAATGCGCCTTCTGACCCTTCCTGTAGATTGGTGTTGCATTGGCCAACCTCCAGTCATCTGGTTAACCAAGACTAATGATAAATGGAGAAGTGGCTTGGGGAGCTCTTCCACCAGCTCCCTCAGTACCCTCGGAGGAATCCCCTCCGGACTCATAGACTCGTGAATGTCCAAGTGGCACAGCAGGTCACCAACTACTTCCTCCTGGATTGCAGAGTGTCTATTCTGCTCCACATCTCTGTCTACCAGCTCAGGGGGCTGCCTCTCCTGGGATAAATAATCTTTCTGTTGAAGACTAAGGCAAATAAAGCATTAAGTTGTGGATCCCATCCGGCCCCATAGTCTTGTGAGTGTCTAAGTGGCACAGCAGATCACTAATGACCTCTTGGGTTGCAGAGGGGCTATTCTGCTCCCTGTCCCTGTCTACCAGCTCAGGGGGATGATTGTCCTGAGAATAACCAGTGTTTCTGTTAAAGACTGAGGCAAAAAAAGGCATGAAGTACCTCAGCCTTTTCCTTGTCCTTGGCAGCAATGTTTCCCTTCCTTGCATCTAATGAAGAGTGGAGATTTTCTTTGTCCTTGTTAGTGTTTAGTAAAAACATTTTTTGTCTTTCACAGCAGTGGATAGATTAAATTATAGCTGAGCTTTCACCTTTCTAACTTTCTCTCTCCATGACCCAATGATACCCTTGTACTCTTCCTGAGTTGTCTGGCCCTTCTTTCAAAGGTCATAAACTCTTCCTGCCCCCCCCCCCTCAGCAAAAGACAGGAATAAACTAGATAACAGTTTTAGTCAGCAGGACTCTGGTGAGGTCCATAAACGTTTGTTTTCATACCTGATAGCATTGTGATGGACAGGGAAGCATTTGGCATGCTAATAGATTTTGTTTCAGAACATACTTTTCTCCTACCAGCATGAAACCCTGTGTGGCCAGTGCTGCAAGATGTGTTGTGTTAAGCATGCGATTGTAACATTAAACAGGCATAGAGCTCCTTGAAGTACATAAATGATTCTGATATTTCCTTTTCATTATTGTGTGTATAAAGATAATATCCAGTTCTGTGGCTAGAAGGGAGGCATGAAAAGGGATGGATTTCAGGTACTGCACTGAGCCTAGAAGTCTCTGCTGTAACACACAAAGTCAATGAATGAGTTGACATGAGAGGATAGACACAGACTTCAGAAACAGTACTTCAGACTGAATGCCTGGAATAATATGTGATGACTCTGCACTCCTCCTCCAGGCTGTACAGCATTTCAAAAATGTGCTGGAAATCCTTTGTACCCCTGCACAGAAAGGCAGAGGGATTTTTGGTGTGTGTTTTAGTCCTGCTGAGTCAATTTAAGCATCTAAGTCAGGTTTCACCTGCCTGCTGTTAAATTTTGCTCAGTTCCTGCAACCTTCTTAAAAGCCTCTGTAGTGGCTGGTTGGTTTGTTCAGAGCAACTTGAAAAGGATTTGATGACAGCTGAGGGCTCCTGGACATGGGCTAGTGTCAGACCTTAAAGAAGGGAAGGTCAAGGGGTTCCAGTAAGAGGAAAGGAAAGGAATAGCTTCTATATTGCTTTAGGAAGCATTTAGTTGTCATCTTGGGCTTCAGATCATGTTGCTGCAGGGGGAGATGCAAGATGAGAAGTGCTGCTTCTCTTCACCAGCTCCTTTGAGGCAAAACCAACTAAATGAGTAGCTGGAAAAGCTCCTGAGGTGCAGCATCTTAAGCATATCAGTTGAGCAGATTATCCAGGTGCAACTCTGAAAAATGAAGTCTCTTTGCTGTGTACTAGAACTGCCTCATGACCAGTGTGCTTGAAGTGTGAAAAGAGCAAGTTAGGACTGTCTGCACCAGTTTATACAGACAGGTCTGAGTCAGAGCTTAGAAGCAAAAGAACACTTCTTCAGGAGCCTGTGTTTGTACAGTCACCAGCCTGGACTCTGAGAGCAGGAAGGTGTGTGTTTGCCGCTTGCCAAGGTGGATGCAGGCAAAAATTACAGTTGACCAAGCTGTGGAGCAGCTGGGGGGCTGGAAGACTTCCATCCAAGTCAGGCCCTCTGCAGACACTGAAAATTTAGGTGACTGCTTTCCCTGTGTATTTGTTTGACCTGTGTTTATAGCCCCACAGCAGGAGTTTTGAAAGAATTTAGGGTGGTAATTTACAGCTAGCTGAATTTCCAGGTTCTCTCAAAGGTAATGTATGTACTGCTGCAGATTAAACCCAACAGCTTCTTTATTTTTATGGATGTTTCCTCTCCTAATTGCCATAGCTTGTCATGGGGAAAACTTTAAAATGTGAGAGCTATGAGATCAAATGATTGATCAGTCTTTCTGTTGCACTGCTCAAGTAACTTTTATGCATTGTGTCAAGGGGGAAGGCAGTGGGGGAGCATGATAGGAGAATTGTAGGTATTTTTTGAGGCTTCAGAACTAGCTGTGTAAAGATTAAGGCAAAGTTATACTCTTGCTTATGGGCTGGTTCAGATGTGAGACAGATGTGGTGACTCCTGAATGAAAAACCTTAGAATCATGCCCATGGGTCATGCAGTACTGCATCGGTAGGACTAGCTCTCCTACAGGAGGAAACAATAAAGCATATAGAACAGAGCTCAGTACTGTAAGTCTGTGTTCTTTAGGCCCTAATAAACAGGTAGATCTTCAAGTTTACTTTAGTGCTTATCAGTGTGTTCAGAGAAATTTGCTCCAGCTCAAAACTCAACTGCACACAGCTCTAAGTGTTTCATGATGGTTAATACTGTACAGGTTACATGTATTATAATGCTTTCTGTAACTTGGTTCAGTGTGTGTTGTGGGATGTGTTAGCAGCATTTCTTTACCTTTATTGCAGTATTTTAGTTGTACCTTGGCTGATTTCATAAATACAAGTATATATATCTAGTTTACAGAGATACATTCTTGTCCAAGTGTTCTCTCCTATTATATATAGCAGGTACTATGTTCTGTAGCCCTCTCTATTTTTTTATGCTCTTGTTTTCATTTTTAATTTAGTCTTTCTCCTTAGTTCTCAAACTCTTTGTCAAGCTGAGAGCTAAGAAGTCTGTGTTTTTGTTTGTGAGGAGTATGTGGGTATTTTGAGGGCGGGTTTTGTTGTGTTTGGGGTTGTGCGTGGGGGAATGTGTTCAGTTTTTCACAATAGTTACTTCTAAACCAAGAGCTTTTGAAAAAGGGAAAAGTCAATATATAGATGCAACTAGACGCTTCCTCTTTCATGTTGGGGAAGTGAAACTATCTAGTTGCTCTTTTAAGTCTGACCCCAGTCCTAGCTGTACTAACTGGTAACCAGCCTGAAGGTCAAAGTAACGGGTTTGGTTTTTTTTCTATGCTTCGCTGTAAGCTCTGTGTAAATTCTCTTGCTTAGTATTTCAAATGTACTGTGTTACTTATCACTGTAAAATGTAACTGTTACTGTGGTTTAGTGAGTTTCTGTGCTGACTTCAAAACTATGCCTGACGCTTTTCTCGGATGTTTCAACTTCATGGATTTTATTCTTGTAATGCTAGAGCATAGGGATGTTTTGTGTTTGCTGGCAGGTAATTGTGTAGAAGATTTCTGTGTTTCTGTAATGCAAAACAAATACCTTAAAAGAACCCCTAAAAACTCCAAAACATATCCCACACAAAATAGACCAGATTTTATTTAAATAAGACCTTTTTTGTTTTGCTCTATTCATTACCTTACTCTTGAGAGGAAATCCTCAACAGTGTTTGATTTGTGTTAGTCTGTGAAATCAGGGGTTTTTTTACCTAAACAGGAGAAAATGTTAGGATCCCTGAGATGCATCAAGGATAGAGGCATCTTAGCTGGAGCAGAAGCTGATGTGCGTCAGCAGAAATGGGTAATTCTGAGGTGATGAATTCTGGGTTGGGAACTCATGCATTGATAAAAGCCATTCTCCATCTGTCATTATTTACCAAGTATTCTGGTTGAGAAACAGGTTGTAAAATTCAGAGTACCAGCCACCTCTGTAGACTTAAAATTTGCTTTGTAGTATTGAGCTAAAAATTTAACTTTAAATAAGGTTTGGAAGCGTGTCATCCAGAGTGGAGAAAAGTCGAGGAAACTTGCCTGGAATCTGTGTCAAGTGGGTGATCCTTACAAAGCACCAAAGATTCCTTATGATTGGTCAGACCTCTTAGTGTAAGTGAAGAATGTACCAAACACATCAATTGCATTCTGGATAGAATTAATGTATTTTTATAGAGCAAGAAGCCAGTTTCCAGGGACAGTTTTTCTTCAGTGTATTATATTATAACAGAGAACACTTGTCAATTGGAGTGGGTGCACACACACGTAGAAAGGAGGCTGCAGCTTTCAAATTTGGTGATGTTGGACAGGAATTACAATTGCAGCACCTAATTTAGTCAGCTGAGCTTCATCAGCCAGGCCTTCGATGTAGCTTATAGAGAAAGTCTTCCCTCAAGCCACCATTCATGTCCCAGTTATGATTCTGCTCAGAGTCAGTGTCTTTATGACCCTGTTCCTCTGCAGAGGGACCAGGAGGTATCAGTTGGAGACTCCCTTTTTTTTATAACCCCAAAAACCTTTTTTTTTTTTAAAAAAAAAACTCAGTTGAAGTCACTCCATGCACTCTTCATGGAATTATACCTTTAAATTCACCAGAAAATGAAACTTATGCAGCTTAAGCTATTTCTCTTAGTATATACACAGGATCCATGTTAGCTACCTAAAGCAGTCAGCAAGATTTATATCTTGGATGGTTACATCCATGAGCCTGGTGAATACCCCCCCTTTCACTTGTTTCCAGCTGTATTGCAATGCAAACAATGGAAATCAGTTCAGCTGGATTTGGCTATCTGACAAGGTCTTTGCAAGTGATTCACCAAAAGAGATTTTTAGGAACTGCCTAGGTATAGTGAAGGGTGGATTGAAGACTTATACTGCTCAACTGAATTGCTACAGCTGTTGGTCTAGGGAAACAGAAGTACTGTTAGTGCTCATACCTGGCCTTGTTCACCTACTTATGTAGGTCTTTTGTCAAAGATGTTACCTGGATTCAAACTTCAGATTGGGCTTCTGTAGCCTGTGTACTAGTCTTCAGTGATTTCTGTATGTGAATAATAATGCTCAGGACATCTCAGGATAGGAGTGAGGCAAGTGGCCCTGAGGAGAAGAAACTAAACCTGCAGCCTGTAGCTGTGCTGGGAAATCCCATCAGAAAGCCCATGTCTGGCCTTTTGGCAGGTGATGCAGAGACTCATAAAAAAGCTCCACGACTGGTGTTGTGTCCACCAGTGGCTATCACAGTGATAACCACTGTGATAGCAAGACAGGGAATACCTGCAATCCATGAGTTGCTGTATGCAGAGGATGCATTTCTGGTACCTTTCTGGTGCCATTAGTATGCTAGTATGCTCCTAGTGTAGGAGGTAAACTGGCAAGTGAGCAGTAAACTTTCATTGGAGGCAGGACTCTCCATATTGGCTTTTTGGCCAGCAGCACTGTGGTGAATTTGAAATCCTGCATCTGTGCACACACAGGCTATTGGCATTCTTGGTGATGCTTCCCAGACCAAACCAATGCAGATGGCAGTTTTTGTTGGAAGGCATAGGTCCTCTGCTCTGGGACGTCTCTAGGATCATCAGTGTCTCTGAAAGCATGCTGAAATCATGACAGAGCCAAAGGTGTGGTGTAAAAGTTCCAAGTTTATGTGCTGCTCTGGGTCCTGCTCTTCTGGATGTTGTGTTGTGCCAAGTGCCAGCTCACCTCTTTGAAAGCAGAAGCTGATATCTTCTGTAGACCAAGACCTCCATGGTATTGATAATTTTTTTCCAAACTGAATCCAGTGACTGGGTAATTAAATTGCTGTGCAACAACACAGCTGACAGCCTGGTGTCATTAATCTACCTGTTTTTGTATGGAGACTGGCCCTGTTAAGGAGTTCTGTGCTTAAAAGTAAGAAACTTCAGCTTTTACAGAGAAAAGTTAACATTCAGACCTGGTAGCTAAAAGGCTTGGCCTCCTTATACCTGCCAAAAATATCTCATTAGTCAGTTTCCTTGTGTTGCTCTGGTAACTGTTTATTGTTTGTGAACTTAGAGGGCTTCCTCAGGATCTGGATTCTTCCAAACATAGCTAAAATTATATTGCTGACAGTGTCAATAAGGAGGGCACTCAGTGGGAGTGGGGCCGTGTCAAATGTGCCCACAGATGTACACTTGAACACTGACTGCAAACGTTAGCATAAGGACAGCTGCATAATCACCTGGTTGAATATACGATTGAAATAACTAAGCAATGTTGAACTGTTTGGCTCTCACCCCCTGCAGGCAATTTGGGCTCCCTTGGAGCCTTTGTGTTGGAAAAGGCCACGTGTGTTCTTGCAGAGTGTTTGGCTGCATTGCAACAAACCTGGTTACTGATGCCCAGGCATACTTTGATTGATGCACAGATGAAATGACTGTTGGGAGTGGCTTTTGGGGTGATGTCCCAAGTACAATGATGTCAGCAAAAGATTTGAAAAAATTCAGGTGTGGCATAATCTGCCAATTAAACTGATTAGTGCTCTGGCTGAGTCCTAAGAAGGAGCTCTGACTCTACAGCCCTGCTTGCTGAAGTCTTTTATTGACTGCCTTTGGCTCACCTTGTACTAGACTTTTGCCTAGTACCTTCACTGCAGCATGCTGTAAATTGAGGTAGGATACCATACCAAGGACTATGTGCTAGCTCTCTTGCTGTCAGGGGAAATCTGACACCATCTCACCACTGTCCTTGACCACTTGGAAGCTGACACTGGAAGAGGTCCTGCAACTGACTCCCATGGGATCGGGATGGAGTGCATCACTACTCTGTTGGCAGAAGTGAAAGCTAGCCAGGATGCGATGCAGGCTGGGCAGAAGGAATTAAAGCATGATGTGGAAACATCTCAGAAGGAACTCAGAACGGTGTTAGCATTGCAGAGAAGCCAGCAACAGGTGAAAGAAGATCTCAAAGCAGAGGTGAAGTCCTGTCACTTGGATATAAGAACTGTGCTTGAGCAAATTCAGCAAGTAAGAGAAGAAATGGAAGCTCGATTAAATACTCAGGCTGATCTAGTCTTACTGATCAAAGAAGTGAGCGCCAATTTAACATGTGTAGACAAGGCTTTCCAGAAAATGGAGGAAAGGCAGAAAGTTTTTACCAGCCTGCATCTTCCCACAAGAGAAAATGTCGAGCAAGGATTTTTCTTTGAAAGATGCTTACACCAGACGCACGTGGCTTTTGAAAAACCTGTGGGAACTAACAGTTTGGATGAGGAATGTGAAAAGAATGTGCTTGGGGGTAAGGTAATTGGGACTGCAAGTGTGGGGAGAGAAATGAGGTTGTTTCTACTTGTGCTGGACAAGATATTTATTTAGGGTATTTGAAATGCATTTAAGAAATGTAATATTGTTTTCAAAATCGAACCTCTTGCTTCAAATAATTTCTAGTTAGTGCAGACATTAGTAAACAAACCTTCCTAGTACACGATAAGCAAAAGAAGACTTCCATTTGGTTCTGAAGAGCAAAAAGTGAGAGATTTTTTTCATCTGGTAATCAAGCAACAGTGCCCAAGATGGGAGGCTAAGGAAACCAGCAGTATGAAGCAAGCTGTGAGGTGTAGCCAGCCAGTCAAGTGCAATGTGAAGTACTGGGCAGAACCCCAGCACGTACATGTAACTTTATGGAACACACCCTATGTACTGACAGTTGTGTATTTCTTGCTTCTGGATGGCTATTAACGAGGGAAGCTATGTATGGGAAACAATTTATGGGAAAGCTTGGAATGGGTTTAATGTTTTCCCCAATAAACTAGAGTCGGTTGCTGTGCCACCTGTAGAGTGTCTGTAGAGGGAGTGAGAGGAATTTTGGACCTTTTCCAAGGTCCAGATCAAATCCGCTGTGAATTATTCAGTGAACAAGAGGCTTAGTCTTCACAAAATCACTGGGGGTTTTTTCTTTACTGATATGAAGAAGGACAGGACATGAGATGATGATTTTGTCTGGTGACTGTGCTACATGTGATACTTGTCAATCTGATTTCTGGTCTTCAGAAATTGAGCTTTTCAACTAGGTTGGGTACAGTGGTTTTGAGCCTGTTGGAGAGGAGCCCAGAGCCTAACTTAAGGGTGGAAATCATTTTGCTTTACAAGTCTGACTGTATAAGGATGGCAGGTAAACAGGCCAAAGTGAGAGGGACTTGGACTGGTAACCAATACTGTCTTTAATTTAGACTCTGTCATTGATGTGGTGGTATCAGTAACTAGACTCATCATACTTTGTTTTAATGAAAGCATGGCTTTTGTTTTGACACCACACCATGCCTTCTGTACAAAACTGGAAACAATCTGTCATTGCCCAGAGGTACATAGGCCATAAATAAGCACTGGAGTGTCGGTGGTGTTAATCGGTAGAGGCAGTTCATGGTACAGAGGGGTCATGCTTTTCAGCATTTGAAGTGGCTATGTATAGCACATGTCTATGATAAAATTGCCAACAGGAATGTCACAGAATTTTGCTAGTGCGTGTGTTTTGTTCAGCTTTTTTTAGTATAGTATCTCTAGGGTTGAATACTTGAATGAGCTTCTAGGGAAATACTTGGTGGTTTGGGCACCACGATAAAAGCAGTGGTACAAAACTGACAAAGTGATAAAGGCTGGCTGAACTCTGAAAACAGTGGATGCCTGGAGTCTTTTGTCATTTGTGATTAGCTGTTTTAAATACACGTAAATTGTATTTAGATGAAATGTCTTCCTTAGGTAACAGTGTGTGATGTAATTTTTTCCCCAGAGTAAAAGTAGTCTGCAAACATTAGTTCAGGTTTAATGCAGCTCTATCAGTGTCCTACAAATGGATGTAGAACTCATTTCAAATATTTAATTAAATTGTGACATTAGCATCTGTATTGGTGAATTTACCCAATACTCTTAAATCCAGAAGAATGCTCCAGTTCTCTATCTCCCTTCCTGAATGCTCACGATAAATAGAATACATGAGAGAGTAGGAGTATGTAAGCAAGTAGGGAAGGGAAGAACTGACTGTGCATGTTTATTCTCTAGTCCCTGCTCTTTTTTTTTTCCCTCTCTCCTTGATTAATGTTTGTGATTTTTTTTTGAAGGAGCTTCAGAAGGTAACCAGTATTTTCCTACACACAGTGTTGTCAAGATTGCTGGAAATTTGACATGGTTGCTCTTAAATGTGATCTGTCATTCATTTAAAGATGTCTGCTCTAAGGTTATTGTTACATCTGCACAGTGAGAAAACAAGTGGTCACATTAGTTAAAATGGTGGTAAAGATAAGCTGACTAGAACTGGCAACCAAACTCTATCTTTTTGTCATATAGATTTATATTTTGATTTGGGTTATCATGTTGATATACCTTTCAACTGCTCTACTATTAAACTGCAAGATGGTATGTTTCTAATTGAAAATATACCATTTAACAGTCAGCATTTATGAGCAGAAGTGAAGGGAAATATCCAAGAATACAAGGGCATGTGAATGTGATAAAGCAGTATGCTGATAATTCTCTAACTTGCAGAAAATCTTGCATAGAGAAGATTGATTTGGAAAATTAATAAGCTCAGGAGGCTCTTTATGCCCTGCTCAGTAAGAACCAGCTAGTAAGAAAGGCATGGAGGATATTAGTATTTTGAACAGGAAACCTGTTTTCAAAGGCTCTGGAAACAAGTTAAAGCTGTGCAAGACTGATGTATTAATGCAATAGTTGATGTGTCAGTCAGACTGACATAACTGAGACTCAAAGGTTTTATTATTAATACTGTTTCCAATTGTGAGATCGGACCTTACACTGCTGGGTTTATTCTAGGGTCTCCTCATAACCTTCAAACCAGGAGCTCAGGCTTCAGAAAGGACTGCTTCTAGCTGGTTATTTCCCCCCTTTTTTTTTCCTGCATATTCCTTTTTTTTTTTCCTCCAGATCTCGCCTCTCAGGTTTTTTCACTTTATCGTGAAGAAATCTTGTTAAGTTGAAACTGTACAAAGTAATACGCTTATATGTCTTCATAAAATTGCCGAAGGATATTTATCTATTGCATCAGCCTTTTATTGCAAAAGTGTTTGCTCATTCCCTTTGTGATCAAACAGGGAAAACTGGCCCTATCTGCACAGCAGTACTGTTCCAGTCCGAAGGCAGCAGAGAAGCCTGCAGCTACCACAGTGTTTACGAGTCAAGTGCTTGATTATGTCATGTGGTTTCCTCTGACATGAGATGATTGTGTACTGTGGAGGGATTGAGGTTGCCACATAACTAGGAATATTGAAATCAACAATGTAGTTTCAGGACTGTGAATATATACTTAAGTATATTACATTTTAGATCAATTTTAAGTCTTATCCTTGTGACTGAAATTACTGGCGCTAAGAAATGCTGCAAGTTAATGAAGCTCAGAGCTGAGCTGAAGAGAGGGGAGTTTTTACAAGCAAGAAATTTGAAAGGAATGAAGTAATTGTAGAGAAAATGGGTTTCTATTCAGCAATACGTTAGAGCGCAGGAAATACAAAATCCATGTTGCAAACAAAAGTGGACAATTCTTATGTTAGAAATAAGTAAGTGGATAGGTAGGATGGCAGAGATTTTGCATTTTATAAGAACGCTTATTCAAAGCACAGTGTGAAGAGTATGCTGAAAAATACGCCACAGAACACATAAAGGTGAGGATGAAGTGCAAAACAGCATATCCAAGGTTAACCTGGCAGATGATAGAGACTGCTCTGCAATGCTACTGAAATAACCCTTTCTCCTGATTAGTGTTTCAGGAAATGTTTGTAAGAATTTCTAACTGCATGTCCTTTTAAATTTTGGTGAGATTTCAACATAAAGTGTTTATTAATTTGTTATTGTTGTTTCAGTTGACAAGGGCAAGCAGCGGAGTCCCAAAAACTCATGCATACAGACTCAAGCCTCCACAGATGCATGTTTGTCTGGCACAAAAGCAGCCGAGCTGACACAGTACAAAAAAAAATGTGAGACCCAAAGTGGAATCATCACGCAGCTGAAAAAATTCCTGACATCCAGTAACCAGAAGTTTGAAGCATTAACAGTTGTGATCCAGCACCTGCAGTCTGAGGTAAAAACTCACAGCTCATCAATGTTGTCTTTATTTTTTGAACTTTTCTCAACAAGTGCTTCTGAAAATATTAATATGCTGATAATCAAAATCCGTGTTTCCATTCCAGTGGTTTCTGTTTTCTTTTGGGGGTGGTGGTCCTGGCATCAGTTGGGTAGAAAAAAATAAACCCCCTGCCACTGGACTTTGTGGCCTTTTTGCAGCTTCGCATCCCTTTGAGAAGTTCTTAAATGTAGTCAGAGAATCCTTCAGGGTTGAGTAGCTTTCCAGCTACGTACTTCGAGTTCTGCCCTTGTAGGAAAGACTGGTTTCAACACATAACCTGCATGACCTTGCTTTATCTGACATTGGATGAAAGAGTAGGTAAGGGGTAGACATGTTTTTGAGCTATTCAGAAAAAAGTGTGAGTTGTTATGGTGTTATTCATTGGATCCTGTGTTGTTTGTGGTATCTTAAAATTATCAACATTTCATTAAAAAGAATAAAAATGCATCTGGAATTATAGAGTGGAGTTAATCTGATGTGGTTTAATATTTATTTGTTCTAGGCTGCTTGAAATACATGATGACCTAATCAGTTTGTTATTACACTAGAAACTGTTGGTCTGCTTTGAAGACTTTTGAGAAAAGAAAAATCTGAAGTTAAGGAAATTACAACATTTATGAATTTACATTGCACAGCTGATGCAGGCTTTAATAGTAGTTTCTCTTGCATTTATAACTAGTGCTCCAAGATTGCTATCAGTGTCATTTCAGCTGTTCCAATATTTGATTTTACAGTCTGGTATGCAAAAAAAAGCACTGAGTTGTCTTAGTATGCTGCCAGAAACGTGATATTCTCTTCTTGTGGGATAATATCTGCTCGCTTTCATTTAATCTAAAAATACCACGTTCAATTCCAAATCTGTTTCAGCTCTAAGAGCAGTGGCACTTAGCCAGTTTTCTGTGATTGGTTTAGTTGGGTTTTTTAAACTCTTGGTTGAACACCTTTCTCTGCTAAGGAACTAGTTTAAGATCTTCAAAGCAATTTGATACAGGATTTTTGGATGTCTGTCATCTAGCATGATATTGTGAAATTTATATGTGAAATTCTCATTGCTAAGCTTCTGTGTGATCTTCTAATTACTGTGTACTAAGCACACTAATTTTGTTTTAACTTTTATAATTAAATGTCTTGGCCTAGTTTATTCTCTCATTTTTTTTAAATTCACAAATACTTTATAAATGTTGTGTTTAGTGAGAAGAAGCCTGTCATACAAATTTCCTTCTTCCAGGCTATTTTACAGGTTGCTTAGCCTAAATGTGACTTCTATTTTTTTTAAAGAATAATGGGGGTTTTTAATTAAAAGAAACAAAGTGGTGTTGAAAAAAAGGGAAAAGAGTAATAGTTTTGCTCCTTATTTTTCTTTGTTAGTCTTTTGCAGATGGAAAGGAAAAAATTACTTCTTTCAAAATATATAAAATAAGTAATGTTGGACGGTTAAGTCTGAACACCTGAAATTGAGCTAATATGACACACTGATGTACATTCATACCATTTACTGGTATTGAGGTTGCTCTCTCCTTTTCCAGGATAAGACAATACTTGCTGAAGAGTCACTGTCTTAATCTTGTGTGCATACCTTAGGGATGAGATGGACTCTTCTCCTGTGGTGGTGTAAGCAATATTGAGAATCTGTTAACTAGCTGAGGGAACCATCCTGAAGGATTTCTGTGTTTTAGGGAACACTATGAAGAGTTCCTCTAGTTTTGTGGTTTGTTTTAGGTTTGTTGGTTGGTTTGGGTTGATTTGTTTTTCCTTTCAGGTGAGGTGTGGAGCCTGGTATGGCTAACTTAATCTTAGCCAGCCATGCAATTATTTTTCTGAAGTATCTCTTGGGGATCACTTGAATGTATTTTTCAAACTCTTTGGGTAAACTTGGGGAGAAACTTGAAGTTAGGTTTTGCTCATGAGGCAGAGTCTCATAGGTTAACTACTGCAGAGCCAAAAGAAAGTAGCTTCAGCCTTTCTGGTTAAAAAGAATAAAAGAAATCATGCTTAGCTGATTACATGAGAAACAAAGCTGTGCTTCCATTCTTCCCACTAGAGCATGTGTGAAGTGACAGGATGCAGTGTAAGCCTAAAACAGCTTGCTGGAACCAGAGGAAGGACCTGCTCTGGACTCCTGGTGCTGGTCTGTCCCTACAGAAAGCTGATTCAGCTTGCAACTACCAGAAAGCTAAACCAGCTAAAGAGAGCATTTCTTTGCCAGGTTGTGACATGAACTGTCCTAACATGTTGTCAGAGCCAGTACAAGGGTGAGATGTACAGGCTGCTTGGACAAATAGAGAAAAGAGCCACAGTGAGTAGCTGGGTCACTTTGAGGCCAGGCAGCCCAGCCAGAGCCTCTTGGCAAAATCTGCTCTGGCCTCTCCTGCTTTCCCTCCAAAGCTGAGGTTACTGGGAGGTGATTCAGCTGTTAGGCTTGTTTGATTTACTTTCCTTGTTTGTGGTTTGTTGATTTTTTCCTCAGGAGGTTGCAATGCATTTCTGCACAAAAGTTTAAAGTTGCTTCCTGTTAGTTCATTTGAAGTGGAACGTAGCTGTGAACAAAATCAGGACATGCTGGCAGTGACTTCTGTCAAAAATGCAGCCAGTCTATCTAGAGTGAAGTTTGGGAGGCTGCTATCAGTAGTTAAACGGGATTGAGCAATGCTGGTGTGCTGTTTCTAGCTGAGCAGGAATCTCTGGCAAAATACAGCCTGAGCTCAAACCTGTTTGTTGCAAGGGTTACCTTGGAGCTGTCAATAGTAACAGCTGCCTGTGATAACATCTTCACATTTGAGCTGTCAGTGTTTGATGAGGGACTTTTTATGCTTAGCTGCCTTCACCAAGACACTTCTGAGTTTTAAAATCCTTGAAGCCCAATTTCTACCTTACAGGAGCTGTTGTTGCACTGGGTTAATGCTAGATGGAAACCCTCTTGGCATCCAGAATAATTGATGGCAATGAACGGTGCGGCTGATGAGAACACCGAGTTTTGTCGTTGTTGGACAGCTCTGTGTGTGCTGGCAGTGATAGAAACACATGTCAAACTGCAGGCTAATCACAAAAGCAAGTTTAGTTTTTCTAGAGTACTGCGCTTCCCCTGATCCCCTGGTAATTCCTGTGAATTCATGACTGTTTTCCTGTTTTTTAAGTTCAAACAAGAAAGGAAAAATGGCAGTACAGAGGAAATGGTGAAACTGGCCATTTACAATAAGTGCACGAAGTGCCAAAGAAAACTGTCTTCTGTTAACCTTTAACTGCATTGAGCTCTGCAAGTTTGCACCATTGCATTTGAGTCAATCTTTTTAACTTCCACTAATATTAATTTTTCTTATTAATTTTGAATTTATTTCTTGTCTCTTCAGTAACAGATGTGTTCAGAGGCTTTAAATACATGGTTAGCATGTCTGTGCTAAATCAGGCTGGGAATGCCACTCCTGCAGCCCTGCTCTCTCTTCCCTTGCTGTCATGTATGCATGGGCTTCTTTGGGAAGCCAGTTCAGACATCGAGTAAGGAAGGGGAAAAAAATTTTTATGGGTCCAGTTTTATAGGTCTGCCCATGTCCAAAGTGTTATGGGTGTGTCCCCATGCAGGGGTTCACTGCAGGAAGGAGCAGGAGTGAAGAACCACCAGTGCTGGGGTGGGGTGGGAATGTGTGCCTCAGAGGTCTGCAGCTATGGCTAGGAGTCAGATGCTTTCTTGGGAAGTAAAAAAAAAAAAAAAAGATGTATCACAGAATCACACAGTCAGTTATGTTGGAAGGGACCACAATGGGTCATCTTGTCCAACCTTCCTACTCCAGCAGAGCCATCCTAGGGCACACACATGGCTCAGGATTTTGTCCAGACAGTTCTTGAATACCTCCAGTGAGGGGAAAATCCATGATCTCTCTGGGCAGTCTGTTCCAGTGCTCAGTGACTCACACAGTAAAGACATTCTTCCTCATATTCAGGTGGAACTTCCTGTGCATCAGTTTTTGCCCATTGCTATTTTATTGCTTTTCACAAGTGAGAAGAGTCTGGCTCCATCATCTTGGCAGTTCCCATTCATGTACTTGAATACATTAATGAGGTCCTCTCTCAGTCATCTCTTCTCAAGACAGACTGAACAAGCCCAACTCCCTCAGCCTTTCCTCATAAGTGAAGTGCTCCAGTCTTAACCTTCACATCATCAAGGCCTTCCTTGTTGGTTAGTATAAGGTCAAACAACATGCCATTTCTTGTGGGAACCTCCACTACCTATGGCAGAATATTATCATCAGCGCTTTCCAGGAAAGTCCTGGACTGTGTGCTTTGCTGTATGGTTTTTCCAGCAGATGTCAGGGTAGTTAAAGTCCCCCACAAGGACCAGGGCCTGTGACTTGGAGACTACTTCTGTCTGCCTGCAGAAGGCCTCATCTGCTTCCTCCTCTTGATCTGATGGCCTGTAGTACACACTCACAACAATATTCACACTTACTATTCTGCTCTGTTATCCTAACCCATAAGCTTTCAACTTGCTCATCACCCTCACCAAGGCAGAGTTCAATACATTCTAAGTGCTGTGCCACATAGAGGGCAACTCCACCACTGCCCCTTCTTGGTCTGTCACTTCTAAAGAGTGTAAAGACCTTCGTGCCAACATTCCAGTCATGCAAGCTGTCCCACCACTTCTGTGTTATCACAGTGAGGTCCAAGGCCTGTGACTGCACACAGATCTCTAGTTCTTCCTGTTTGTCCCCCATACTGGGTGCATTGGTGTACAGGCACCTAATAGAAGTGTTTGATGACAGCATCCCAGTGGGGGTACAAAGAGGTGCCCTATAATCCTTTCTAGTGGTTTCATCTTCAGCTGCTTGATTGAGGTATTCCCTCTTAATCCTTCATTTGATACTGTGGTAGTTCTCTGAAGCAGCCCTGTTGGTTTTTATTGTTTCAGCACTCCTTGGCTGATCTCTGCAAGACTGCAGGTGTGCTCCAGTGTGGCTGGTGTATCTTAGAATCACATGTTGAGGGCCCTCACAAGTACCCTGTCCCTCTAACTTATCCATACTTTCCCATGGTCTGCCAGGGACAAGCCTCATATTATTCCCCCTCCCCCATCATACCTAGTTTAAAGCCCTGCCAATGAGTCTCATTAGTTCCTGGGCAAATACTCTCCTTCCCTGATGAGAAAGGTGAGTCCTGGCTGGTGCCAATATCACTGGCAGATGAGGCTGGGACTGGGGCAACTCCTGCCTGAGCCTCTTCTTCTTGCTTCCTGAGGGGTGCTCAGCCCCTTTCTTGCCTGAGGGCTGCCCCTGCAAGGCTGTGTGAGCACTGCAGCTGAGGTGTTTGAACCTCCTACTCACCCCCATGTATAAACTCTTACATCTTTGGGGGTGGAGGGTGTTTGTTTTAGCAGTGTGGTACTAGCTTGGTTTTAAATCTGGTTTTGACTATTTAAGGGAGTTGTAGCTTTCAAGTGAAAAGTTAATATATAGTTACTTTCTTGAATGGCTTTGTTCAAAGTGTGAATTGACAGATACTAGCTTATTCACTTACTTTAGTCCATAAACTGCCACATTCAGAACCTGTCAATCTGTTTAAAAAAATTAGACGGTAAAATGTGTAATTATGATTAACACCCATTCTGTTCTTCTAGTTTAAGAAATGAATCTAATTAAGTGTTTCAAGAACTCTCAACAGACTCTGCTATAGAAATGAGTTTCAAATTTGTGTCTGTGCCACAGGGTACTAGAGAGATGAACAGAAACTAAGGTTTGCTGTTGTGCTCCTCTTGGCATGGTTATGTGAAGCCTGGCATTTACAGTTCAAACTTGAGAATGTCTCTGGTGCCATCGTCAAGAAGTTTCCTTTTACAGGAAAGAACCTTGACAATAATATGTGGATACCAGTAATTGTGGATGTGACACAGGAAGTAACAAGGCATGTGCTAGAAATTGTGTGGCTGAAAGAGACTTCAGTATTTCTAAGTGGAAATAGCAAATTAACCATTAGTATATAAGCTGCTGTGACTGGCATTTCCTGACATGTATATGACTAGAAGAGTCAAGATACTAGGTTCCTTGGGAACCTTTAAGCACTTTAAAGACCTGTTGTTTAGAGCAGCTGTCTTTGAGTTGAATTTGTAGTTTTCCTAGCTTTTACTAGAATTTTTGTCCCAAGTGTACTTCTGCTCTTTAAATCTGGCCTTCCAAAACAGGGACATAACTTTTTACAAGGGGGAATAAGGATATTTAATTTAGATAGTTTTTGTATTCCTTTAGATTTTAAAAAAATTTTTTAAAATCACTTAAAAGTCAAAAGATAGTGTCTTGAATTTGAGGACTGCAAATATTATCTGTTCAGTAAAGGAGAGTCTTTGAGTAATGAGACTGTAGCTTCCCCCTGTAGAGCAAACCTGGGCTCTGGCAGCTTGCATCTGACAGGTAGCTGTTGGAAAGCAAGGAAGTTTCAAACGATTCTCAAGGTCCCTATAACATGTGGTGTGGGCGAAGAAAAATGTTTTTGCAAGAGATTGAAGATTTGTAAGCTCTAGCATCCAGAAAGACATTTTAATCCATTAATTACTGTGAAACTAGGCTCTGGTGGAAATAACTTTTCAGAAGACGCCTCAGTTAAGCAATTTATTTGGTACACCTGGGTACTCAGAGTGGATTACAGCTGGAGGGAATTGGGAGACCTGTCCTATAGCAAAAACTGAAACAAACCAGTGTTGCGTTCCATGAAGAAGCTGATTTTTATCACTAAATTGTTATTTCTTGTAATTTTTCAAGAAGATGAAGAATTAATGACAGTAGAAAACTAGAAGTATCATTTTCAAAATTTATGGGAGATGTTTGTGGAAGAAAGAAAATAACATATTTCCATCTTGTTTCCCTCTGGATTGGTAGTACCTTTTTAGGTGAAATTCTAAACAGCCTTACCATGGAATGATGTGAAGAAAATAGTCGAATATTAGGCTCAAGCAGAGGTTCTCATAACATTTCGAATAACTTTATTATGACGATTGCAATTTTATAGACATGAGAACATAGATTGGTACAGTTTTAACTTGTCAAAGCTACATAGTGTCTAATAGAGACTGTGTCATACTCAGATCTGAGTTGGACTGAGGCAGAAAGCTTTAGAAAATATTGAGAAATAAGTAACTGCATATATAGCGTAAACTTATTTTTTATGAGATCTGAACGTTTACAGGGAAGGAAGGAGTCATTCTATATGACAAGTGAGAACTAATATTAGAGTTGAGAAACCCTATGAAGTAGTAAACAGGCTGTTACAGGAAAGTAAAGTAAAATAGCCAATATTACTACACTTGCATGAAGGTGGACATCACTTCTAGAAAACAAAGATCCCTGTGAGCATAAGATCCTATATAAAGCCTGTAAAAGCATAAAGAGCCCACAAGTAAGTCCCTATTAAATACATAGTGACTCTCAGGAATCCTGTTTGACTGGTTCTCTGCTTTAGTGTTTCACACACTAAACATGAGGGAATAAACATCCAATTTTCCATAAATGTACCTAGCAAATAAAAGAAGTAAAATACTACAAATTACAGAGTCTCTAAGCTAATCATGCTTTCCAAGTTGTATTCAGGGTCTTAATTCTCTTTGAAGTAGTAAGTCAAGGTAAAAACTGATTTATTGCTTATTTCACTTGGTAAGAAGGCAGTGCATAACACAAGCGAGGCCAAGAGTAAATTGGAAGTAGTCATTTCACTGTATGCTTATTGATTGGAGATGGTTAATGGCATTTTCATTTTACTGCAGTAATAGCCTGCTTGTCCTTTCAAAAATATGCATGGAGCAGAGAGTGCAAATCCTGTTTGTTGTGCCACTTCCTCGGCTCATTTCTTTAGCTTGCTTTTGCATTGCATGATGCAAAAGAAATGGCATTTCAAGGGAGTTTTAAGTGAGGTATGGAGCAAGTGAGTTTAAAAGAAATTAATTTCTAAAATTGCTGATTTCTAATGAGAAGATTTATTTCAAGGACTGGATTTTGCCAGAAAAGAAGGAACAGGGACTGGTAGAAACACTGTGGTATAAGGACCAAAATCATCAAGGCAAATGTCATACTGCTAAACAGGTATGAATAGTCTTTCTGTTACCTCTTTGTAATTACCTCCAGGCTGTAGCTGATGGCACGAGTAACTGGAGTTTTTGCAAAGATGTGACTCTATTTCTGCACTGCAGGCAATGATGATCATCATCTTTTCATGACCAGCATGGCACAAGGATGGAGTAGACTTTAATTTCTAATGCTTTATCCCCAAGATTAATATCTCCTTGGAAGACTCATCCTGTTGACAACTGAGACTGTACCAGTATAAAAAACATTTCATGATCTTTTTCTTCCATACAACCTAAGCTCATCTCCTGTAGGGTCTAAACATATGTTACAAAAGTGCCTGCAAATAACTAATTTATTATGTTTTTAAGATGCTCAGTATTTCTCTCTGAGTTAGATTTTAGGAGTAAGTGCTTGTTGGATTGGTTTGACAGCGAATGGCTTTAAAAACCCAGGCCTTCTTTTCCCAGAATAAAATGAATTTGGCCCTGTATATGGTACTAAAACACATTTAAGCGCTTTCATTCTTTGCACTAATGAATTTCTGTTTCATGCACTCAGAACAAATTTTATTTAATCTGCTATAATGAAATGCCTTTTTAAAAAAAGCATCATAATGCTTTTATATTTAACACTTAATTTTCTACTCCTGTAAGATTTGAGCCTTGGAATTACTTGTTAGTGAAGTGTACTGCTGATTAAAGCTAGAAGGCTGATCTGCAGCCTTCCAGGTTGGAGATGTTCCCACCTGCCATTATGCCAGTGACAGGTACAGTTGCTGCCCGTTGCCTGAGACTCAGAGCTGCCTGCATGGTGGAGGGCTTGCTACCAGCACTGCTAGAGACTTTCTTCACTTCCTCTGCACAGGGCCCATGTCACATCCCAGCATTAAGAGATGAGCATTCCAGTATGTTGCTATACGTTTGTGTCATGGAAAAAGTCCCACAACACAACCTGATTCCCTGGGATAGTTCAAGGCCTAGAAGTGAGTTGTGTCTCTTCTTTTGCAATGCACTAGTGCTTTGCGGTTTTTGGTTGCAGCAATCTATAATGCTGCTTCTGAATCTGTAAATGGGGTAAACCAGGCAACTGTGGCAGATTAGCTTTTCAGACAGATAGCAGTGTGACATAACTGCTTGAAATTAAAAAAGCAAACCAGCCCTTATATTTTGGTATGTAAACTTGGAACACTTCGGTATTGGTTCTTGTGAATTCTTCTATTTTTAGTGCAACTCCAAAAGAGTACATATTTTGTTTCCCAAAGGAGTGTGGTTGTTCTAAAATGTGAACCGTGGTGTGTGGATAATTTCCACCAGATGGGCCTTGTTAGCTTATTTGGACACACATAGTTGAAACACATTTCCTGCCATGGTTTGCTCTTTTATATTGAGTAGCTGTTGAAGGACTTGCAGCCCTTAACATGGAAGAAAAACTTGCAAATGCTGAATAGGACTTCTTGGCCAGGCACAGTGGCTCTCAAAGCCTTAATTTTCAGGCAGAGCATAAGGCTTCCACACCAGTGCCACCTCACCTGGCCAGCAGCAGAACTGTGCTGGGAAACCTGAAATGGTTAGTCTGACTAGTTGCATATGCTCTCAAGGAATTGCCAGTTTGCCATAAAACTGCATGCTCCTGGATTTGGGATCTGCAGAGTAACTGTGGGGTGCATGAGGTATGCCCACCTAACCAGCTTTTAGAATTGCTCAGAACCTGACGTCTTGGAGGTATCTTGTGTCTGCCTTACATGAAGATTTGGTATAGGTACATAGCCAGGAAGGTTGGTTGCTTGCGTGCTTGGTACAAATATCTTTTTTGTTCATTCTGGGATGTGGACTTTCGTAGAGCTTCCTGCTTTTAAAGCAGAGCGATGGAAACTGTTCAATGATGCATCCTCACCCTTGTTTGTGTCTAAAATGACCCTAGGCTGGTCTGTTTGAATCTCAAGCTGTAGCAAAAACAGCTGGTTGCCAGGAAAAATACTCTTAAGCCTGTAATTGGGCTGCATAACTGCCAACAAACCAACACGAATGACGAATTTCATCATTTATTCCATTCCTGACTTGGTGATTTTTGTCGTCTTGAAACTGTTGTGTTCTACCTCCAACCTTGGACCTTGTCTTTTTCTATCCAGTCATAGTGGAGTATACCTCACCTTCCCAAGTGTCCTTGCTATGGGGCTCACATCTCCCTGAATTTGCTTGTCAAATTTTCAAAACATGTGAAGGATTTTTAACTGGCTGATCTTTCACAGAACAAGAAATGTCCAAGTCTCCTTCATGATAAGAGCTTTTTTATAGCACCAATAGCAGAGGTGTACTGCCTTAATACTGCCTGTGGCAAATCTTTTATCCTCAAACTCTGTTCTTATTCCTTCCTGTAGTCTCCATGTTTATGGCAAGGGGAATGCTTTGGTTAATGCTCAGCCTACAATAGGTTCTTTTGAAATTAGAAAGATAGGTACTCAGTAATCTACCTGATCTTTGCATAAACTCATAAATTGTGCCAGCAACAATTGTAAATGGGTACAAGGACCCTCGAGTCTGTGACAACTGAATGAGGATGATGCCTATTGCCAGATTTATCTGGATAGCAATGCCAAAATTGCTTGATCCTGTATACTCCTACTTGGTTCTGCTCGTTCAATTTCTGGTATTGAGTTTTCAACTAGTGTCTTGTTAAGCATAAATTAGAAGGTTGCTGGATATTCCAGCCAAAGCACATGTATGCTTGTCTTTAAGTTAAATACTGAAGATAGGCCCTTACTGGATTATTCAGGTGTGTTTGGTTTTCACTGCACTTAGATTTCAGGTTTGGCAAACTTTCATGTTTTCTTGGAGAAACTCCCATACCTGGAGCTTCAGTTCTCTCAGAACTTAGATAATAAGTGTGCTAAATTAACTACTAGTCAGTGTGACTACTTCATGGGTCTGCAAAACCATATGAGCAACTTAGTCTTCGTATTTTTTGGCTTGCAGTTTCTATGGCTAGCTTTCTTCTGAATGTGTTCTTTAATAGGAGGTGTTGCTACAAGTCTGTCTGGATTTCATAGGTTTGAAAAACTATGAATGGGCAAACTAGAGATTGAGGCAACAAAGTTAAAGACTACCCATAAAAAGCAAGGAGGCTTAAGAGCAGCAAGAAGCATTTTAAAAGAATCTATTAAGGCAGTGTTAATCTTTTATTTTGGGTTTTCAGTCTCAGCCTCTTGTTAGTCCTTAGTGTAGTCTGATCTCACATGCCCTTTTCTCAGCTAAAAGCAAATACAAAATGTGTGGACAAATGTCAGTGTTTCCAAAGGGTCTGCAGCATAGTCCAGCCACTAGGGAAAATTTGAGATGTTTTACTGACAGAGTGGGCTGTAAGAAAGCACATTCAAGGATGACTTTTTAAAAATTAGAATAAAGAATGAAAATATAAACTAAGGGTAGAGGGCAGTATAGAAAAAAAATCCCCTGTGTTTGCACAGCTATTTAATAATAATGGACAAATTTACTATAAAAGCTTTGGAAAAATCTCATCAGTATGAAAATAGAAGTGCTCTGATAATTAGCTTGATTGCACATCCACTACATGTTCCTGTCCCAGCATGCAGGGAGGCAGCTCAAAAACTGCAGCATCCACGTTTTCATCGTAAGATGCCGTATCCATAGTGGGAACACTGGGGTTGAACTGGTATGAGGGCAAGCCCTTTCAATAATCAAGCTCTCTGCTCTCCTGAGAATTCACCATGGAAGGCAAGGCATGGTTTTCAATCTTAGCCTAGTGACACTGTAAAAAGCCTCTAAGTGCTTAACATAAAACTGCAAGGTAGTTACTTAATAGCCCTACCAATATGTCAATGTCCAAGTAACTGTTAAGACCTAGTAATTGAAAGGGAATCTTTCCCATACAAGGTCAAAAATACAAATATTTCTAGTAAAAGGCTGGCTGTTTCTTCTAACAGGCCTTTATGACTGCAGAATAATTTCTTAAAACTTGCAGCAGATGAGTGTGTGTAGCATACAAAGTATTCATTTTGAGTAGTCTTGTGTCAGACGTTAATACATGACTGGTTTTTGGGTGCTCAGTCTTTTTAGTTTTTCTTAAGAGTAGTGTGTTTTACTGCTTTATTTATTCTGCAGACATGCAGGGCAGGGTGCTCTTAAGATGGTAAGGTGCTCTTAAGATGTGCCTTCCAGGGCAGGATGCTCTTTAGCCTGTGGTCAGGCTGCAGCAAGGGTGACCAAGGGCAAACAGGCAATCTGCTGCAAGGGTGAGGTTTTCCCCGGGGAAAATCAGGTGCAGGTGTGGCCCTACCAATCTGTGAACTCATCTACTGTAGTCGGCTGTGAACAAGTCTGTGTGATTTTTGGGCACTTTTTTCTTTTTTTTTCTTCTTTTTCCTGGGGTGTCATAGCTAAAGGAAAAGGATGCAAAGTCATTTTCAAGCTCTTTGCGCCCACAGGGCATTGACAGCAGCAAAGTGGCTCTCCATTCAGCTCAGGCCTCCTATGGCTTATTTTTGCATCGACAAATGTGAAAGCGGCCCATAGCAAGCTTGAAACGGCTAACAGTAATATCCGTGCAGAGAAGGGCAGCGTTCCCTTGCAGCAGCCGTAGGAGCAAGCGGAGATCGATCAGTCTGTCTCGAGGGCTCCTGTGTTATGAAGTAGGGGCGGTGGCTTTATGACATCGTTGGCGGTTCCCGTGTCCGCGGCAGGAGCTGTGCGGGCAGTACGCGGCGCGGTTGTCAGGGCAGCCTGCGGTTGTCAGGGCAGCCT
>NW_008683125.1:0-23923 GCF_000695815.1 Acanthisitta chloris
TCCATTCCAACCCTTATATTCTATGAATCTATGATTAGTGAGAATAAAATGCTTCCTATATAACTGGTTGCATTTTATATTCCCCTTGCCCCATAAATGACCACACAAGGCTCTAGGCATGGAGAATCCATTTCCCATAGATTTCCAGCACTGAGGGTGTTACATTATTCTCCAGTACCATGTCTGTCAGCGAAGCTACAGAGAGGTGAGGTAAATTCTATCTGTGAATCACACCCAGAAAGCTTCCTAATCCTAGATAACTACTACCTGATGGTGTATGTGTTTGGAACTGATAAGGAAATCTTTTAAATTTCCTATTAGCTTTGATTAGATATGGGTTTCGGTTTTGATTTAGTGTTAGGCACCTACTGTGAGGAACAAAGGAGATGTCAGGGATAACAGAGAGATAATTGTTTTTAAAAGTGAGATCCCTAGGAGAATGAAAAAGCAGGTTGTTGAATTTGTTCTCATTTTATTGATTATCCTTTCACTATGATTATCCATCTGTGGAAACATATGCTTTCCAAGGAGATAATCTTATCTCTGAGGTGACTAACATGCATCTAAATTTTCCATTGTTACATGCCAGTGACATGTCTTGAAATCAGACCCTTCTCCTGAACGTGTCCAACACCAATGGCACTGAGTGGTTTTCCTTTTGGATGAGGACAAGTTTTCTTTGAATCACTGTGTTCTTCCTTCATGGCTCACGTGTTGGAAAATTATTCGCAGGCAGATGCCGACAATTTCCTGAAGAAACTCCACGGTTCATTACCTCCCTTTATGATAGCAGCAAAATAAATTGCTGTAAAGTCAGTTAATGTGATAGAAAATGTTCACATTTCCAATAATAATAACAATAAAATCTCAATCCTGATTTCTAAACTCTTCCAAAATACTTCCCAAATCACCTCCTCTTCTGCTTTTGCATGCAGATACTGAGTACTTGTGCTAAGTGGAACAAAGGTTGTCTCTGTGGTGCAAATGCTGCTGGTTTATGATGCTGCTTAAAGAGATTCTTCAGCATAAACAACGTGCATAATTTAGTGTGACTGCTGGATGAGTGGAGCAGAAACAAGGAATGGGGCTTATTGCTTCTATGTGCTGCTTGCTAGGTCCCTAACACGAGTAAGAATTGCAGCATGCAATGGAATGTTGGTTAAATACATGCTCACATTTTCCCCAGAGAGGGATGGATGGAATATAATGAGCATATAACTATTGTATATATTCTGGTGATCATAAAATGAGTACAGGTGGTACAGTAAGCAAGAAAGAACAGACAATACTCTGTGCTGATGAGGCCACACCTTGAATCCTGTGCTCAGTTCTGGGCCCTCAGCTCAGGAGGGACATTGAGGGGCTGGAGCAGGTCCAGAGCAGAGCAACGAGGCTGGGGAAGGGACTGGAGCACAAGTGGCATGAGGAGAGGCTGAGGGAGCTGGGGGGGTTCAGCCTGGAGAAGAGGAGGCTCAGGGGAGCCCTTCTCACCCTCTGCAACTCCCTGCCAGGAGGTTGGAGTCAGGTGGGGGTTGGTCTCTTCTCCCAGGCAACCAGCAGCAGGACAAGAGGGCACAGACTCAAGCTCTGCCAGGGGAGGGTTAGGTTGGAGATTAGGAAGAGATTTTTTGCAGAGAGAGTGCTCAGGCATTGGAATGTGTTGCCCAGGGAGGTGGTGGATTCCCCATCCCTGGAGGTTTTCAAGCTGAGACTGGATGTGGCACTTAGTGCCATGGGCTAGTGACCACGGGAGGGTTGGACTTGATGATCTTGGAGATCTTTTCCAACCGTGTTGATCCCATGATTCCATGTGATTTTAGAGGTCTCCTCCAACCTTGGTGATTCTATGATGTGGCAATATGTTAATCTTCTCATTGACCTGTCTTTATGAGGAGGTATTAAAGGTGGATTGTACACTATTAATTGACCCCTTTGACTGTTACCTCTCCTGCAGTGATTTCTGCAGTGGAAATCACTGTGGATCAAAAGACCAAGCAAGATTTCCAGCTGTCTCTTTCTCCTGACTTGTAATCAAGTTGCACACACAATACAATACCACATGGAATAGATAGGAAGATTTCAGAATGTACTAACCAACATGGCTCAATGTAAACATTTTTGCTAAAGATTTCACAAAGCTTGACATGATTTTCTTCATTACCTAGTTACCTTTCTCACCTGAGGTTTTCAAGCTGAGACTGGATGTGGCACTTAGTGCCATGCTCTAGTAACCACAGTAGGGTTGGTCTTGATGATCTTTGAGGTCTTCTCCAGCTTGGTTGATTCTGTGATTCTATGAGGTTTTTCCAAGTTCCATTGATTTGTCATGCTTGATATTAGCACTAATGGAAGTTGTGCTAGTTTCCATGTTCCCGAATAGCCTGGTGGCCAGGTTTCCAAAGAAGCCTTAACTGAGCTGATTTTCATGTTCAGAGGGAAATAATATCAGAGGTGCTTTGGGGTTCCCTCCTTCCAGTCAGGAGGGGGATTTTTTCCAGGATTAAGCTTTGATTCTGGACCATATTGACACAGCTTTTGTGTGTTTTCATGAAAAAAGGCAAAATGCAAGAAGGTGGCCAAAATAGAAAGCTGCAAGTGAGGTAGGGGAAGCACTAACTGAAGTATATTCTCTTGATCAGCACAGAAGATGCTGCTCAAACAAAAAGATGAAGATGGTGTAGCCAAATATGACCTGACCCAACAGAAAGAAATTATTTGGCAAAATCCGTGCTGATGAGTTTGCATGGGAGATGATATCCCTCTATTCTGAATGATAAAGTGAGAGATTCTGTAAGTAACAGAGGCTGCACCCAGGGTAGGCAGGTAGTTATGATCTCTGTAATGTATGTGTGTGTTGATAAAAGCACACAGGTAGCAAATCATAATCTCATAGTGAGCAAATCATTCTAAAGAGGAGATTTGCATCCCAAAAGCATGCCCTAAGCCAGAAGATAAGTCTTCTAAAGCCTGTATTTACCACATGTAGCACATGTTTAACTCTGGGGGATGTAATTTCTCTTGGAGTTGAGGCTAACACCACAGCTCAGACTCCAGGGGTACACTGAGAGGAGCAGTGTTTCAAGGTGTGTATGGCTGGGCTGGCTGACCATTTGAGATGGAAGAAAGAAATAGGGTTTCTGGGGATTGGATGTAACCAGGGCATGTGTCCTGTTTCTTATTTTTTTCCATTAAGCCTGATCGGCACGCAAAGGAATGGAATCAAAATGCAGACCTGTAAGTTCATCGCTGAGATGAAAGAAGTCACTCAGCATGAAGGCACAAAGGCACAAGAAAGAAAGGCAGGGAAGTAAAAGAGGAAGCAAAAGGCAAAACTTCAGTAGAAAAATCCAAAGCATCAGAATGGCTGATTTCAGTTTCAGAGAGTCGCCCTGAGCATACATTAACTGGGTTCAGCTGCTCTATGTACCATCAAATATTTCATATTAATAATTAACAAGTCACTGGCTGTCAGAGCAAGATTCAAATGGATGGAAGGGGAGTTTGGGTCACCTTCCCTAGGACTGAGAGTCTTAATGAAGGGATAGCTTTACTGCACTGTTGAGGAATGATGAAATACTAGGCAGAAAGATTAAGGGATATACATCTTGAAGGATCTTTCCATGCTTGTTCCCCCCATAGGAGAGTATTTCATTTTCTCTTTTTATTCTTCTCCTTGATACACTGCCAATGTGTACACATAAAGGACTTGTTCTTGCCTGCCAAAATGTGATGTACCCCAATGTACATGTCTGGAAAATTAGCTTACATATATGCAAACTCAACAGCAAAGGCTCTGTGTGTCAGGGACATGACTGCATTCAATGAGTGTTATAAATCAGAGGGCTTGGTGTGTCTTTGCTGGACACATTCTCATTTATCAAGGTGATTTTTAAACCTGTGCCTAATTCCCATGCGTGAGAAATGGGAATTCACTGAAATCTCTTGCAATGCCTTGTTCTGGCTTTAGATTTTCTCCCCAACACTCCTATTCACCTTCAAACCTACTTGAACATGAGCATAAATGATAGACTACAAGGCACTGGGTTTATTGCCTTCCCATCGATCACCAATGGGTGATTACAACTCATGCCATTACATGAGCAGCTCGAAATGGCACAGTCAGACACTGAGCTCTCCTTGTTACTCTCATGAAGGGGAGAATGAGTTCAGACAGGCACCAAAAAGCCCTTCACAGCCTTGGCTGCTGGATCACCAGTGACCACTGCTAAAGAGAACAGCCCCACAGGAAGCAGCATGCAGGACTTCAGAGAAAAGCTGAGGAAACAACAGTTTCTTCAAGATCAACTGGAAATGTTTATGAAGTCAGGCTGCCATTGGCACCTCTGGCTTGGGGGTGAAAAGTGAGCACAAAATCTGTTCAGCATTACCTTTTCTCCAGTCCTACAGGAGGACAGACGGACACAATGACAATCTCTGAAAGCCCAGAAGAAAAAGTGGCACATTTCAAAGAGCTAATTACAATTTCTTCCCCTTAGAGATTAATCCACTGACTGTAATTAAGCTCTCTCTATTTTTTGAGATCTTGGCAAGATCTAAGAAAAGCTCCAGCGAACGAGAGAGTGCCCTTGCTAGCCAAGCAGATTTTTTTTTACTCGGCTCTATCAGCCCTAATTAATAGACCTTTGTGTAAGACCAACGAGAAATCAGATTTCCAATAGAGCTGAATCAAATGGCCTTGGCTACCTCTGCACACACAGTTTGTTAGGAGCCACAGCCAGGATTTACACATTCAGAGGATGAAAAGGAGGCGTAGGGGGGAGGCAGGATGAACTAGCTCCCCCCACCCCAACTCCTTCTTCTCCTTTGCTGCTGCTTTGTTCTGCTTGTAATCTTACCAGATGGCTAAGGCAGCCTAGAGAAGAGATTGCCTGAAACAGGCAGGTGATGAGGCCAGCAGCAGGGACTCCATCAGCAACTGAAGAAACTGATACAGCTCTCCAACCCTTGCTGCTAACAAAAAGCTTTATTCTTTTGCTCACAGCTATGTTGCATTTTGTGCCTTTCTGAGGGACAAGAAGGATGCAAGAAGACAGATCCTCAGCTGGCACAAGTGAGGATAGCATCACTGCCATCCCTAGAGCATGGCTGGTCTGTGCTAGCTGCAGCTTTAGCTCTTAATTGCTGCTCTTTTCCTATGAGTGTGCAGGCATGATCCTCTCAGAGCAGGGAGGACCGAGCCCTTTCCGACAGCTGTACCTGGCAGACAACATGTTTTCCTTTCCACCCACACCAGGGTAATGCTAGGGGCAAACAGTGGTGCAACAGAGACCGAACTGGGTCACAAAGAGCACTCAGAGAGCCCCAGAAATCTCTAGAGACAATACAGACTATGCCAAC
Source organism: Acanthisitta chloris (assembly GCF_000695815.1). NCBI lineage: Eukaryota > Metazoa > Chordata > Aves > Passeriformes > Acanthisittidae > Acanthisitta > Acanthisitta chloris. Next base: position 5,359 of record NW_008683125.1, read on the forward strand.
ACCACCCTCAAGAGCAGACTTGACTGTTTTCCATGCTGCGAGTCTGGAAGTGCAGGCCCTGCCTGGGCTGAGGTGTGCTCTGCAGCAGCTGCAGGGATCCTGCTTGCCTGAGCTTGCTCAGTGGGCTAGGATGCTCCCAGGTGCATCCAAACAGGCCAAGAAAAAGCTGTTTGTGAGGCAGCTGTATGGACTTCAAGTGGGTGGGATGTGGGGCAAAATATCTTCACAGCCACTCTGGGGTTGGTTTTCAAAGCCACCAGGTCTGTTCATGTTTGGTGATCCTTTGTAACACAGATCAAAAACATAGCCCTGCCAGGAAAGGTTGAAGCAGCTTGTTCTCCATTTCCATTGCAGCTCCCAGTAATTCAGTGTGAAGAATTAACCCTTTAGGAAAGAAAAAACAACAAACCCCAACACCCAACCTGCCAGGTATTTAATTCCATGCAATATATTTATTCTGACCCTACTCTCACAAAACTTAATAGTGAAAATCCTGTTGAATTAGGTCCTATTACTAAGCTGTAAGAGCAGAGCGAGGCTCACAACACTTTTCCAGTTATTGTACAGTCAAAGCCCCAGCTTTGTCAGTGCTTTGGTTTGTGGATTGTAACAGCATAAAGTACATTTAAAGTACTTGTATTCACCCACAATGCACTAAACAATAGCAAACCTGTCCTTGTAGTCAAAAACCCAAACTGAAAACCAAAGAACAAAAGCTGAAAGACCATCAAAATAAGTTAGGAATAATTTTCACAGCTAAGCTTATATATAGTATAAATATCTTCTGCCTGTTTTTTTTTTCTTTCTAGAGAATTAAGCATTGAATTAAAAAAATGAAGGAAAAACTACTGTTTCTTTTCTTAATATTCATTATAATTATCTCTTTATCCTTTTTAAGACTTCTTTTTAATAGGACCTAAATAGTATCTGTTTCTCACTCTATATCATTGCCAAACACTGCTAGGATTCCTTGTATATCTTTTACAAGTGGAATCACTTGTCCTAGAAATGTACAAGTGTTTATTTGAGCTAACAACTTACAAATAGACAAAGTTTGAACACAGACATCTCATACAGGAGGTTTTTCTCTGTGAGTTTGAGAGTTTTCTTGTACAAATGCAGTGATCAGGATGGGAAGAACATTGCCAGTTCTTTTTACCTCTACCATATCATATTTGTTTCTTATCTGTGGTGGTCTTGAAGTGAGAACTACCAGATCTTCTACAGAGAGAATCACAGAATCATAGAATTTAGGGCTTGGAATAGACCTTACAGATCATCTAGTCCCAATCCCTGCCCTGGGCAGGGACACATCCTCACTAGATCAGGTTGCTCAAGGCTCCATCCAAACGGGCCTTGAACACTGCCAGGGTTGGGGCAGCCACCACATCCTTGGGCAACCTGATCCAATGTCTCACTAAGTTCTGTCTAACTCAGAAGTTAAAGGTCTAAAGAAAAAGCTGATCATCTTACAAAAGGCCAGAAATAAGAATGCTCTTCTGAAGTTTCCTCGATCTGGCCACTATTATGGCAAATCTTTCAGGCTTTGTCAGTGGAGTTTTGTTGCCCCAGGAAGATGAGAAATAAAGAAAGAGCCTGGCAATTTGTCATGATCAGAAGCAGAAGAACCGGAATGTTATCGTCAAATCTGGAGGTATCGAATCTCCACCAGGTGCTGAATCAGACACCTGAATGAAGAACCTGCAAGAACCAACTAGAAGAAGTGACACAGAGGTGGTGGAGTGGGTAACTGAGAAATGCTGCTCATCTCTAGCCAAACAAACCTCAGAAAAGCCCATAAGGGTCTCCCAGCTGGTTCCAGTCTAGGGTCATCTTTGGAATGCCAGCCCAGAGAGGCTGGTGGTGCATGTAGCTCTTGCAGGCACAGGAGGATCCCACAAGAGCTTTCCAGATTGAAGGGCAACATCACATTAATAAAGGCCACTCATGTGGGATGTCTCAGATTGATATACGTGGTGGGGATCTACACTAGTGACATTAGCTTCACCTAAGGCATAGTCCATTAAGAGCACTGGTACTTTTTAGACCATTACAGATCCTAAGCAGGCTCTCTGAAAGGTTATAGGCTGCACTCTCAAGTGGTGAATTGAAGAGATGCTGGTGCTGGCCAGCATTTAGTGAAGTGCATCTGATCTCATGTGCTCTTAATCTTTCTATATAATGTGCTGTAAAACTTCATTACCACACACACCTTTCTCTCAAGACACCCTGACTAGACTCCTCTGGCCAGTGGCGACGTTTTCTGAGTTTCCAGAAATGATGAATGATTTCTTAATGCAGAAGTGCCATGGCTTCACTGCAGTCACAAAGCAGATTGAATTAGTATTGACCTTCGTGCTGCAGGATCAGTAGAACATATGACAACTCTGCAGAGTGGTTCTCATTCTGCTCGAAGAAGATGAGATCATCACTGACCTAAAAATTGGCAGCTGTGCCTGCACCAGTGAAATCAGCCTGGTTTCATTGACCTTGGAAAGAAAGGACCAACATCTATCACACGTATTTGTAACTCCAAAAGGGAGAGTTTTCCAAAAACTCAAACCTCTTGCTGTCATAACCGATTTGTCATGTGGGAACTGTTACCTCAAACTGAGGATTGCTTCATGCTGTCCTACTGTCATCCCTCAGCCTCAGTTCTGCAGTCACACAGTGAAGCTGTGCTGCTGCAAAGATTTCCAGGCTGAAAGGTTTAGATGGACAGTGAAGCTAAAAACTGTACATAATGCATGGTGATGTGGAGAGCTAAAGGAATCACTCATCATTGGGATTAAATGGCTAAAGGCAGTCAGAAGATGTTTTTGTCATGCTAGGAAATAATCTGTAGGTCAGGTAAGGGTCCACTGCTCTTGCAAATGGTGGATGTGTAGATTGGACCTCAAAAGGGTAGAGATTTTCAAAGAGATTTTTGTGTTGTGTGTAGGGTGGAGCAGGAGGATATACCCAGCTCAGATGAAGTTATAGCCAGGAGTAGAAATCTCTGAAGTACAGAAAAAGGTGCATGAAGCAGCATCTGCTGTAGATCAGATTTTTAAATCACTCTATTCAGATTACACATAGCTAAGAGGATGAAAGGAGTGAATCAAGGCACTCACAGCTTGAAAAAAACCCCTGGATACTTAGGCAGGGAGTGAGCAGTGTGATTTAGGGAAGTATAAGACCCTGGTCAAAATAATAGAAAAGTGAATTCAGGGCTCCACAAACAATAAACTAAGCTCCAGTCACATCTAAAATGATAGCAAATGTAAGTCAGTGTGGTTTCAGGTATAGTATGTCTCCCACATAAACCTGTTGCCCTTTTTTGATACTGGCCTGCAGATCTGCATCAATTTATATGCTTCTACTTCTCAAAGCCATTTGACTTAATACTGCATTATCTTTTGATTGAAAAACTTGAATAGAATGAAGAGCCCTTTCTTGGAAAGTGGTAGTGAACAGAAGGACACAGAGGTCACTGCAAATAATTGCCAAACCACAAGCACTTAATGCAATGTCGTGGGAAAAATTTGCCAATGCAACCCATAGATGTATAATAAAGGAATATGAAGTAAAAGAAGGAAAGTGATTTTGAATTAATGACTGCTATTACGATACTTTGTCCACTTCTCATTTTCATGCTTCAAGAAAGATGTGAAATACTGCAGAGAATTCAAAGGACAGCTACAGAGATGACCCAAGGGCTGGAAGGCAACCCCCAAAGATAAGGCTTATGCAGGCTGAGAGGTGACTTGATCTGTGCTTCTAGATATTTATACAGAGAAATGAGATCTAAGCCAATTTTTAATGCCATTTATAAAAACATAACAAGGTCCAATATCTGGAAGCTGATGTTAAATGGCTTCAACCTTGAAATAAAATCATCTTCCTAGCAGTGGTGGTAAATAGGTATTGAAATAGATTACCACAATGGTGATGGGCTTGACACTGCTTCATGTCATTCAGATGAGATCAGTTGCCTTTCTGAATGACACATCTTTATCCCACTACTGTCAGAATGTCTACAGTGATACAACTGTTTCTGGCTTTGGGAAGGAGGAGGCTGAGCCCCACACCTGAGATCAGCCAGAGCTGTGATGGGGTCAGGGTGAGGAGGGATGCAGCTCTTGGGTTGAGAGCCAGGTTGGTATCTCAAGGTTGTGTGTCAGGAGCAGAAATTTGCTGTTGGGAATATCTGAGCATTACCCCCTGGTTACTTCTTGTCTGCAGGTATTGCAGGAAATCAGTATTTTTGATGCATTGGGTCTGTGCCTGAGAGCTTAATTTAAGCTTTTAGACCTTGCCTTCTTCACATTATTGAGGCTACATAAGGAAAAAATTATTCTTATTATAAGGAGTGTTAAGGAGCTAAACCAACATAACTTCTAAGGGATGATAAGTTTCCTGAATGGAGGTTTAAATGAGAAAAAAAAAATGTTTGACAACTCTCTGTAAAGCATGGACCTGTCTGATTCAGACCAAGGAGCACAGTGGTTTCCACAGGTTGGCCCCAGGGCCATCCATGCAAGCAAACCAAGGCTCAGTTCTGTAATACAAATAAGTTGTTGCAGCCAATGCCTTGGAAATGCCCTGCTGCCTCTGGCTCATTGTGGTTCCACAGCTTCCTGCACCATCACCCTGTGCATTTTGCTGATCTGACCCTGCCATGACCTGGCCAGGGCAGAAAGCCATGAGAAAACTAACCCCAGAAGAAAAGGTGTGTTGTTTCCTGCTGTTTCAGCTCCTGTACTGGACAACCCTGAACCCATATGAATGCCAGAGCCCTGGAGGAAAGAGGACATGAGTAATTCATGGGGATGATGGTGATGAGGTGGAAGACTGCTCAGTTTGGTGATGGTTTGTTTGCCTTAGGTATGGTGTCAGGTTATGCACAAAAGTCCCCTGAGTTCACCCAGGCCACCTCCTAACCTCAGAAGATTTTCAAAGCCCACAGTTCAAGGAATCACAGAATGGGTAAGGTTGGAAGAGACCACAGTAGGTCATCTTGTCCAACCTCCCTGCTCAGGCAGGGTCATCCTAGAGCACATTGCACAGGATTGCATCCAGACAGTTCTTGAATATCTCCAGTGAGGGAGAATCCACAACCTCTCTGGGCAAGCTCTTCCAGTGCTTGGTGACCTGCATAGTAAAGAAGTTCTTCCTCATATTCAGGTAGAACTTCCTGGGCATCAGTTTCTGCCTCTCATCCTACTGCAGGCACCACAGACAAGTCTGGCTCATCCTCTTGACACCCTCCCTTCAGATTCTTATAGACACTGATGAGGTCTCTCTCAGCTGTCTCTTCTTGAGGCTGAACAGGCCCAGCTCCCTCAGCCTTTGCTCATTAGAGAGATGCTGCAGTCCCTTAATCATCTTCATTGCTCTCTGCTGGACCTGCTGCAGGAGCTCCATGTCCCTGTGGCCCTGAGGATCCAGAACTGGACACAGCACTCCAGGTGTGACCTCCCCAGGGCTGAGCAGAGGGACAGGATCACCTCCCTGACCTGCTGGCAATGCTCTTCCCAATGCATCCCAGAATTGAGAAGAATTGAAGCAGGTGATATCATCTTGTCCTTTCCAGTCCAGCTTGGCATGCTTCTACAGTAATGATGGAAAAACATCAACTGTCAGAAGGACAGTGAGAGCAGAGACAAGAACATGTTCTGTTGGTCTCACATCAAACATGGAAATGTTTAGCTCCAGCTGTTGGAAAAGGTACAAAATAGGGTTTGTCTCAGGCTCCATTGACTGGCCTGTGGTGGACAGTGCTGGCTCAGCTAATTAATAATCAGGGGTGTCTCTGAACAGCTCTGCTTTCTTCTAGCAATTCTGTGTTCATATAGATTAGGTCAGGAGCAGATCTAATGATTCTAGCAGACATACAAACTATCAGACACAGCCCCAGCTGGATCTGCCCTGGTTGTCAGCAGTGCTCATACATACATAAATGCACAAAGACACCTTACTCTGAGATTTTTCTACCAGCAGTGTAACTTTATATTGGAGTTCTTCTATTACAGTCTGCTTTTTTTGGCTGGAAAATATCAGAGTATAATTTAATCCTCCTCTCTTGCTGCCTCTCTTTTCTGTTGCTGCCCTGAAGAGAAGAAGCTTGCAGTAAATAGTGGCCAGAAGATGCCCCGAGGAAAGCATAGTTCCCCATAAATAGGAAATGAAACAGAAAGCTGCAATCACCACAGAAAGGGTTAGGGAAGATTTTAATAACATTCTTCAAAAGGTGCCTTGTGAACACTCACCACAATTTATCGAGTGCTTCAGTTCTCCTGAAATGTTACATCTTCTAAAGGGGAAGGACAAAAAAGAGATACCTTTCTTCTCTAGTGTTTCTAAATCCCTGTGATTTCTCAGCAGTACATTTTGTCCTAAAGCAGTACATGAGAAAGGGAAAACAGACCACACCCCTTGCAAAAGGTTGTACCAACACCATCTGATGTGGTTTTCACCACCACCATCCCATGCTGCTTGTAGTTGGGATTAACATTCCCTTCCCAAAGTCACTCAGAGCAGCCTTTGGGCATTGTCTGAAGGGCTAACTGGGACACTGGTACAAGGCAAATTTTGCAGGTTTGGCTGTTTTACAATTTGCTGGTAAAGCTGCATAGAACTGGATGATGCCTCCAGATATGACCAGACTTGCTGAGTAAAGCCTCTCTGTCTGAAAAATTACCTTCTAACCCTGAGTTTGCTGCTTTCCCAAAGACAGCACATGCTGGATTGGAAGTGAGGAAAACCAGTGGGCCACAGTGTCTTTCCCAACTCTGAGGGATCTGCTGTGGGAATCGCCCTGGAAACTGGACTCTGGACTTCTCTGCACCTCTCTGGGCTGTCAGCCCTGCAGCACTGACCACTGCACGAGAGCAAAACCCTGAAGGAAAGGCACATGTGAAGGAAGAGAAGTGAAGAAAGACACTCGGCAGTGCAGGAAGCAAGCATGTACTGGTCAAGGAATTAGATTACTCAAACTGGTGACTCACTCAGCAACTATTCAGTGTTTGTGGTTAAAAGGGAAACCTTTGCCAGAAAATGACTAAAATCCATTGGCACAGGCTCTAAAGGAATCATGACTGGGCCTAAATGACTGTGTACGCAAGTGAGTTATTTTCCGCCCCTTTCCACCGAAGCAAGGCAGAGGATAAAAAAAAAAATCCCAACACACAAAACCCACACCAATCCCTGTTTACGTAGGTTATTACAGCTCTGGAGTTGCCTCGGGGGCCTTTCCAGCAGCCTCTGTCGCTGGGGCCAGGTTCAGGCTTCCATTTCCCTGTGATTTTTGTGTTCATTTTAAAGGCTTGAGTTGGCAGTGTACAGCTAGCTCCGGGGCATTCATTCTTGCTTTGCTCAATGGTAGAGAGGAGGAGAAAGAACAAATTCCAGGATCTCTCGCAGTTTGGCCACAGAAATGAAAAACAGAATGACTGGCTTTCACAGGCTGCAGCTGAGATAATCTGGGACTAATCTCAGCTCCATCTCTGCAAGCTGCTGAGTGTGGCTGTGGCTGGTTGCTCAGCATCTGTCGGGATCAAACCAAAGTCAGCTCAAGGAACTCGCAGAAAGTAGCACTAATGTGTGCAAAAAAGACAAGGAGGACATGGCATGATCGAGAGAGAAATGAGATGCCTATTTTTCTTCCCACCGATCCCCAAAGTTGTTTTCATGTTACCCTTTTCTTCCTTTAATTCAGAGATTCCCCAATGCCCTGATTTTTTTCCCCTCCCTACAGCCTAGCAAATCTTATTTACTGTCTTTGTCAAAGGTCAGTGAAATATTTCAGTGGCATGGGCTGTCAGCAAACATGCTTAGAAGAACTTGAGTGTGTTTAGTTGCTTTTGTCAGTTTTTTGTGGCTGTAAGGGAACTATGCAGTAAGGCAATAGCCTGGCATGCACAGATGTGTATTTCCCTCCAGTAAAGGTTAAAGCACAGCCCTGGCATCATTCAGAAGAGCCTTCCCACACCTGCTTTTCATTTCCTTTTGCTATTTCTGGTAATGAAAATTGGAAGTGTTGCCACAGATTTGGGGTCTAGTAGGCCTTTACACATTTTTTTTCTGAAAGGCAAGCCTGGGATTAATTCAATGTTTAAGACTCAAAAAGATGAAACCAGAGAATTTCTGGAAGGAGGAGAAGAAAAGGGAAAAAAAGTATCTTGCTCTCCATTATTATTTTTTACTACTGATCCAGCTGGGAAGTTCAAGTTACATTTCATCCTTTTCAAACCTCCACTGCTTTTGCACCAGAAAATCCACTGTGGGCTGGAGCTGCCCCTTTCTAGGGGGAAACATGGAAACAACAGAACTGCAGTCTGTTTTACGACAAACCATTGAGCTTCCTGTAGCAACAAATTCCTTTCCAGCACTTTCTTCCCCTGCTCTCCAGTCAGTCTTTTGTTCTCTGTCTTTCAAAGCTTGGCTGTGCTGCCTAAAGGAAAGGGGCTAGCCCAGCCAAATGCGGTTTTTTTTTGCAGTTCTTGCCCCTTGACTGCTACTGAGACACCCCCATAGACTCTGGCAGCAATTAGGGTGCTCTAAATCCTCAGGGAAATCCTGAATCGTGTCTCCCCTCCACTTCTGTCTCTTGGCTCTGGCAGGATCTTTGGGTGTGTTCTGTTCTGGGTGGGATTTCTCAGCCCCCTGAGCAGTATCAAATTCCCTCCAGCCCTGGCAAAAGGAACTGTTGCCTTAATGTCTCTGTAAACAGTGCAGACAAAACCCTCAGAGCAACACTGTGTCTAAGGTTGTATCTCACCTGGGTGTTTAGAATCATAGAGTTTTAGGGGTTGGAATGGAGCTTAGAGCTCACCCAGCCCCAAGCCCTGCCCTGGGCAGGGACACCTCCCACCAGAGCAGGTTGCTCAAGGCTCATCCAACCTGGCTGTGAACACTGCCAGGGTTGGTGCTTCTACCACCTCCCAGTAGATGTAGTAGAGTAGAATGTTACCCCAGCACATACAAAGCCCAACTTCACTCTTGTGCTGTCTGCTTTGGAGAAAGCACTTTGAGATCTTGCATCCCATGGGATCTCCCCTCCCACAACAGAGTATGGGCCTTAACAACTGGAATGTCCTTAACAGAGGAGGTTGAGACTCATCCAGAATGGTCATAGTTCATCAGCAAGTGTGGCCTGTGTACATGGTGAGTGTCCTGCACTCATAACCTGCTCACACCAGGTGTATTGGGCTATCAGCACAACTGCCCTTCCAGCTGTACAAAGAGTGTACAAAGCTGGGACAGAGCAGGAAACCTCTCTGCCTCCTGTAAGAAATGCCTCTTCAAGCTTTGGCAGCGAGCTGCAGGTGAGAATTCTAAATGGAGCAAAGGACATAACTGTCTTGGAGGGGCTTTGCCTAGTCTGCTCTAGGTGCTGATGGTCACCCACTCTCACAGGGCTGGTTGCTCACTCCCTGCTCACCTTGGCAGTGTTTCAGAAGCCAGGCTGGCTTTTCATCCTCTGCCACAGCCTGTGGGGAATGTGGGTTTCTACCCTGGGGCTACGTTTCCTATAGATCTGAACCACTAAGTCAGGCAGCTGAGTCTGGAGGAGGTATAGCCTCGGGTGTGCCAGCACCCTCAGGCATGTTTGCAGATCTCATCCTATGACTCCAAGCTCCTCTTTTCCTGACAATGCTTTTTCCTCCTCTGGGGTTTTTGGTCAAATAATAGTGATGTGATGTCTGTGTCCATAAGTGCCATTTTGAATACATGTGGATGTGTAGATCTGAGTGTTTTGTTTTGAGATATGGATGAGATGATCTCCAGAGGTCCCTGCCTACCTCAGCACCTCTGAGTTATTCAGGGTGTGGGATTTTATATACGGAGCCACATTACTACTCTTCCCGCTCTCGCCGCTTTTAAATCCCTTTTGGTGCTTTTGCACTCCATTAAGGTTATTAGCAGACACTTAGGAAGAGCATAGTTTGGCTTACCCACTCTGAGAGCATCTCATCTAAATGGGAACTTTATAGGCAGGTCTCAAACCCCGCAGGTCAGTTTAGTGTTTTCCAGACACTGCACGTTCTCTTTTAGCATTCATAAAGCAGACAGGCTCCATCACTTTATCTCACAGCTCGGTAAGGGATTCTCTCTGCTAGCTAATATCTTTATTTTAGCATGTAGGACAGAATCCCAATTGCTGGATACAAAGAGTGAAACTGAAGATGACAGGCCTTGAAAAAAGGAGCAGGATCTGGTCCCCAGTTAAGTGCAGCGCTGTGTTTAGCTCCAGGGAAAGCAGGAAGGATGCAGAGAAGTGATCTCCACTGAGGCATTCCTTTGCTATGGGTTTTGTATCTCATCTTTATTCTCTGTCAGGATTTCCTCCGCTTTCTTTAAGCCACAGTGGATCGTGTCTGCTCCTTTGAAAGAAACATGCAATTGTTAATCAGTATTTGTGCTACATATAGAAATGTAACAGCAGAAGTTTTTGTCTTGGGTGGTATCAAATTGTCCTGATTTAATTGTGGTCTCATTTTTTGGGGGGTAATATAGGCTTAAAACACTCTAACATCCCCCATCACCATAAGGATTCAGACTTAAAACAACAACCCCATCCTTTCTGCCTTTGGCACTCCTTCCTGATTAACCATCTGCTGTCATCAATGTCCTGGTGAAGAATTGTGTGTTCTGCAGTGCTGGCTGAGCAGGCAGCATTTAGCATTACCACACCACAGAAATACCCAAAGCAGTACCCATGCAAAGAGCCCTGGGCAGTGTATCTACCACAGGCTGGGCAGAAAGCTGAGAGAAGCACCAGGAGCCCCAGGTGCTGTGAAGGGTTCTGGGGATGGGCATTGCCACTGTCCTTCCCAGATGAAATGTTCTCCTCGTGGTGTGTCCCACGCTATTCGTCTTGCTTTGGTTCAAACCTCCTTGAGTATTACTGGAGTATGACATCATCTTCTGTGTTCAGCCTTTCAAATCAGTGACATTGGCAGGAAAGAATTGCTGTGAATATAAATGGTGTGGTGTCTAACCTAATCTTTTAGGAGGAAAGATTACTGAGCAAATGGCACTTGGTCAAGAGCACTCGTTCGTGCCAATGGAGAGGCAGAAGTGCCACGTTTGAAAAGAGAGCTGACCTCCTGCAGCAGAGTGCTGCTGCTCCTTTGCTTCAGGTGCTTGTTGATTTTAATTTGCCATGGTGCTTTTAACTCGTTATTTTCTACAAGAAAATAACTGCCACTGACCTAATGCTGCTAGTCAAGCAGAATAATAACAATACAACATCACATCCAGCACATCATAATAATAGATTACATAAAGGCTTTCCATCAAAAAGACCATGAAAAAAGAACATTTACTTGCTCATTTTTCTGACTGTGTACCACACACCCAGCTTTGAAGGGTGGATCTGAGGGTGTTTCACTTGGGCACCCCTGTTGGCTCATAGATAAGGAGTATTGGGTACTGGTTTGTGACACTCTGGCAGAGTGCAGAGGGCACCAACACATCCCAACTCTGGGAGGGCAAAGACTTCGTTTTTTAGCCCCAAATGCATGGGAAGAACATGGCCCACAACTGGTTAGGGGTCTCTTTCATGGATCCCCTCTGATGTCAGTGGTCTTTGCTGCTGCAGGATTAAGTAGGGTTCAGGACAGCCTGTTTAACACTCACTCTTCAAGACTAAAGGCTCTCAGCCACTCTCTGCATGGGGCTGACTCAGGGTGCAACTGGCTTTGGATTGAACTGTGGCAGCAATGCAATGATGTACAGAAAAATGATGTAACAAACTGGGAGAGGAAAGGGACATATTCCTCACACTTGAAATTACCAGAAGAGCTCTAGGAAAAAGAGTATCACTTTGTCCTTGGAAACTTGGCTCAAGTGCAGCATTTCACTGCACTACTGAAAGTGTATCTGATGCTCCTTTTTCACTTTCTGGTTAGCTCTTAACAAGATGTCTGTTGCACTGGGGTCTCTAGCTAATTGATTGATATCTTATCCCAAGCCCAAGTAAACAGAAAGGACATAAACCAACAGCACAACCCCAATAGGTGGAGAACATTAAAAAAATCTCCATTAAGCTGTTAGTTGGCAACAGAGCCCCAGAACACAGGTTGAGATGAGCAAATGATGATGAAAACACACTCCCTGAAGCTAAAGAAACAGGCTCACAAATTTTGAACAATCCTCCAGTGTCCCCAGTGCTCCTTTTTAGGATCAGTGCATTATTCTGCATTCTGGATAAAAAAACAGGCATGACTGGGTGACAGTAGAAAAGCCAAGCAGCAGAGACAGCCCCTACAGTACTATGCAAAGTAGTTCTTGCCATTAGGGGATAAAGGGACACAGCAATTGCCCTTAATTTAGAAACAAAGAGCAGGGGGATGACTAACAGCTGGGGGAGTCTGCACGCACCGTGCACTAACACAGAACCTACAGCATGGGAGCAAGGGGATGCGTTTTCAAGATGACATGGAAAGAACCCACTTTGAAGTTCCCAGACTGAGTAAAATCAATATCTAAATGCCTCAGTGAGATGTGTTTGATGTTGTCTACATGTAGAAACTCAATAGAGGCCACTTATTATTGAATAGTACTAGACCGAGCAAAGTAGGTCATATTACAGCTTTGTTTGGGAGGCAGCATTGTACCTGCCAGAACAGCATCCTTCATGCTTTGGATCTGGCACTGGAGGACAGGGAGGGTACTCACCCAAACCACCTGCTGGAATGAGGGCACAGACAAACAGATCTCATCTGTGATTGTTTTCTGAAATAATTGTCGGTCAAATTGCCAAATTCTGTCAAGTGGCTACTTGAATCTGTCTCACATGCCAAGCATTTGCAAGGGCTATTTATAGAGTGACTGTGACTGTGGTGGTGCTGAAGGTCTGTCAGCATTTCCATTACAGCCTCCTATAACTTGGCAGTATGATACCCACTCCAGGCTACAGCCTGACATGTAGGGTGGGATCACATTTTAAAACAAACAGTGCTCCTCCTTACCTTTGGGTTTGTTTCACTGGGTTTGAGAAATGCCTTAAAATTGGTTGGTGTCTAATAGATTTTCTTTTGTTCTTGTTCCTTTTTTTAAAAAAAAAGAGTATAAATATTTCTGATTTTTTTAAAACAGGTTTTTCTCATGGCCAGAGCTTATATTTTCCTGTCGGGAAAACAGAGATGTCTAGAGAATTGGAAATGGCAAGTGGCTGCCCCTGTGCATTATTAACACGGTCGCTGGCTGATGGCTCTATGTGTTCCTGCAGAATGTGTGTGACACTCTCTTCTAGCCACACAGAGGACTGTCAGGTGTTCCTCACAAGCCACAGAGAGCTGTTGCACCATTCTGTTTGGCACTCTCTGGCACCATCACACATTTTGGGGCAGAGTTGTTCAAGCACACGTGGGTCTGCCCATACCATCTGCAGGGTATGAGCACGGACACTTCTGTTTCTGGGTTCAAGGAAAAAGCTAGCCATGGCTTCTCTCATGCCTCAAGACCCCTTGGAAGATAACTGGAAGACAACCCAGCTCTCACGGCCACTCTGCATGGTGGTGCCTGAATTGTGGGTGATCCAAGCTATAGCATGAGTGCTTTGCCCACAGCCAGAGGGAAACATCCTATGCCCACAAGTTTGCCAACCACACTGCACGTGTGCCTGGAGCCACCTTCTCTACAACCAGGAGGTAGAATGGCAGGGCAGAGGCTGCAGGATGCCCAGAGCACTGCCTGCTTCCAATGCTCCCCACGATCCATGGGCACTGCAGGAGATGTTTTGCCAATGTGCCTTTCTTCACTCGCCGCCTCGCTCCTGTCATCTGGCCCAAGAGGGATTGCAGTGCCTGGCAGCCCCAGCTCCTCACCACTCTCATATGGAGTCTGGAAGTGTATTGATTTTCCTGCTTTTCTCAGACTGCACTCATCTGTCATTTTATATTACTGGAGATACCATTAACAATAAAATAAAAGGATGAAAGGTACAGAAGCCATTAGAGCGCTTACTTCATGTGTACGAGAGAGTGAGTGAAACAATTAAAAGCAGATCAGCTTATAAACATGCTGATACAGTTATTAGCACAGTGAATAACACTCAGAGCATGATACCAGGGGATAGAGATGAAATCTCCCCTTTCCTTTCTCCTTCCCTCCCCAGGAAGCAAAGAGAGGGATCTGATATTTCATAACCACGCTCAATGTATGCAGCCACAGATATTGTACATGAGCAAGATGAAAAGAAGATTAAATCATAAAATCAAGGGACATTACACAACAACCAGTCCGCAGTTGGCTTCTACACGAATGAATTTCAGACCCACAATGGTAAAACTAGAGTGACAGGAAGGTTAAATATAAAAGGAAGAGGTAGCAATAATGTCCTGGAACTAGTCTATAGTAAGCTGGAAAAAGCTTTAGCAAAGAAAAGAACAAGTTTGATTATTCCCATTCACAGAATGATTTAACCAAAATCGTTCTGAGAGCTTGATCCGTGCAAGGATGATAGGAATGAGAATAAAATGTAAGAAAATACTAGATAATCAGCAGGCACTCACCCACCTTCCTGAACACTCCAGTGTCACTGGCAAGGAAAAACATCTGCTGTGTGTGTTTGGCAGCTTTTGTTTTTATTATCTGCTCTTGTCTCTCAGCAACCTCAGGTGACATGCCCAGCATCTGGAGCCCCAGGTAACATGTCCCCAGTCAGGAGGGGTAAGCACATCTTGGTGATGGTGTCAGGTCTCTCTCTCTGGATTTTAGACCCACTTACTCCGAAGGGTTGAATGCTTGGTGTCCCTGTGGGCTAGTGGTCCCCATTGCAGATAACCTTCTGGCACTCCCAGAGAGTGTCCCAGAGAGTGTCCCAGGAGGTCAGGCCAGATTAGGACCAAGCCATTTTCAAGGCTGACAATGTTTGAGAACTCACACAGAACAGAAAGTTATTGTAGCTTTTTGCACTGCTCTTTGGGATGGGAGTTTTTTCGAATGGTCTGTTAGATGAGGTCAGTGTTGAAAAAGCATGGACTTTCTGGGTTTTTTATGTTTCTCTTCCTCTTCCTTTTTTATTCTGTGACATTGTGTAGAAAAGAGCTCCCACTGTGATGATGTACTGGACAATAATGTATGGATGCAGGGTGGGTGAGTCAGGCACGACAGGGGAGCGGAGGTGACACGGTTGGCCTGGCTGACTGCACCACGTGGTGGGTGAACCATCTGCAGCTGCTTATACATCCTCATCTTTGCACACTTTCCCTGCCCTGGGCCATGCTTTCCTTGGTCAGAATCCTTGGTCTTCTTGAACTCTATGTGCTTGTGGTTAAGAGCTCATAGGAACTGACAAACCAGCTGAACTCGGCCTGAGTTTACGAGTTGTGTGGGCAGACAACGGTGTCCACAAAGTGCTCTCTGGGGCAACCACCTTCCTTCTTTCTAGAAAATGGTACATGTGAATACAGATCTCAACTCTGCAGAAAGATGGTTGCTAGCAATTAAGCAGTTTGTGCACACCCACACCTCCACGAGTTTAATTGTATCAGCACGAACCTCTCGGGTCCGATTTAGGATGTGGTTATTCTCATTTACCTTGCTCTGTGTGTTGAAGCTTGAGGGAACTCCTGTAAGGGATACCTGTGTACAGAAATCTACCCCAGGTTCAGTGAGTGGATCAAAACCTACTTAATATCTCACCTATAAATTAAAAGAAACCAAGTGTGTTCACATCAGGCTTGATAACTCCCTGTGGAGTAAAACCATAGTGCCCCAGCGCATGAGTTCAGTCATGTTTGTGCTTGACAAGGATATGGATGACAGAAGTTGAAGGGGAATCAAAAGAAAACAAAAATTGCCCTCAACGTTGTTAGTTTGGTTAAGGGGGATCACTGTGAAAGAAAAAAAAGAGCAAGCAAGAAAACCCTGCATAGTTTTTTAATCTTGCTTTGAACAACAAGCACTGTACTCCTTTAGCCTCCGATTCAACAATGTTTGGAGCAGGGGTAGGCAAGGCAGGATGGATCCTGCAAGCCTGAGTGTATTTGGAGAAGATGTTCAGTGTCAGGACATTTCCATGGTCCCAGAGGAGATGGTTTGCAGCATGCTAGGAGAGGCATGAAGGCTCTCACCTCCCCTGGGGAGCAAGAGGCTGCAGAGGGAAGACGAATCTCAGCCCTGGTACACACAAACCTCGGTTCCTGTTGTGGGATCAGGAAGGAAATGCTGACTAACAGAGGAGCTCTCATCTGGGTGGTTTTTGTCACTGATCCCCTAGCATTCAGCAAGTGACTTTGCAACGACTGACTCATTTCAGATATCCCAAGAATGGAAAAATAACTGAAAGATCCTAAATCCGTCACAAAGCTCATTTTGATTCAGGTATTTGCCTACCCAAATATTTATAGAGCTCACATCAGAACAGCTGCATACCCTTTCTTTAGGCCTCGGGTTTTGTTCTCGGGGAAATTGCCAAATGCAGCTCTAATTTCCCTTTCTCATGTGAAGCAACCTAAGCTTTTTAGGTCGCTTGGCCATGTGGCTTACCATTGTGGTAGGCAAAGATGTGCTGTGTGATGCCTTGTGCTGAGTACACCCCAGTGAGCTCCTGGAGGTGCTGAGCATGTGGCCCAGGGGAAGGGTCTTTGGGAGTCAGCAGTGCTTGCCCAGAGCAACTCATACAGCAATACCTGAACCAGCTGCTTCCCTGGGTGAGCAACTGGGCAATGGGAAAATTCAGATGATTTAAGATGATTTAGGATGACAAGAACCTTCCTGATCTCCTTGGGATCCTCTCTGCTCCATTGCCATGCAGTGTGGCCTCATGGATGTGGCAGAGCTGCGCACTCACCGAAAGGAGGAGGTCAGCAGCTGGCTGCTCTTGTTGTCAGTGTATTTGGCCCACTCCTTTGGATATCTGGGAAAAGGGGTGACAAGGCCATGGGATACATGATGAGGCTGTGACTGGTCATCAGGGCATTGCTGATCAATGGGCTGAGCAGTGAGCAACACACAGGTCCTATTAGCACAGTCAAGCACAGATTCTCAGAGGGCATTTCTGTGCTGCCTAGCTCCCAGGGGCTGAAAGACCTTGTTTAACTAAAATGATCCTTTCTTTACATTATTTTCTCTACCTTCAGAACAAAGGAAGTTGTTGCAAACAGAAAACTGCCAAAGAGAAAACCTTGCGAGTGGGAAAACACAGAATAAGAACCAATGAGAAGAAATGTCTGAGAATAAGCCAAAGCCACTCAGCTCTTTGCTTTGCCACAATTATTTCATGACCTGTTTATTGCAGTAAGTGCCTATTAATGGGCTGGCTCAAGCTCTCAGATGTGTGAGCTCCTACCCGGATAGTTATGTGGAGGTAAAAACAAAGCGCGAACAACAACAACCCCAAACTCTCCACAACCAGTTCTTGGCATCCAAAGTGTTAGCGAGCTCTAATGTAGTAATTAAATGTACCCAATGCTTTCTGACTTCACAGATGACATTCTGTGGTTTGCCTGCCCACCCAAAACGCGTGGGAGGGCAAACCCAAGTCTTAGAGCTCTAGCTGCACTAAGTGTCTCATCACTTTCCTTATCAAGATTTTCACAGTCACTGGGAAAGGGTTGCACCCATCAGCAGGAGACATTCCAGGCAGGAGACAAGATGACTTTCCTACAATTCAAGTTGCACAGGATTCCTGCATAATCATGCTCCCTATCTCATCAATTTCTGCCCTGCACCTTTTTCCTCCAAGTGAAGTTTTGCATCACTTCTGCATCTGAATATAAAGGAAACTCACAGGAGAAAGCAGAAGCTTAAAGCAAAAACAAAACACTACAGCTCCACAGAGAACTTGAAGGCATGGCCAGGGTTGTTCTGCAGTGAGCCCTGAGTACCTGCACTTTCAGGAAGCCTTTGACAAAGTCCCTGACCAAAAGTTCATAGAGCAACTAGGCACAGGGTGAGAGGAGTTGTATTCGATGGCTGAGAAGAGCAGGGCAGAAGTAGCTTGGCAGTTCTCAGTGTGGCTAAGTGCTAACGAGGAGAAGCTCCAAACATCTTATCTAGAGCAAGTGTTTGAAATATGTCAGTCTGGAAAGGAGGGGAAACCGCTGCAGCCACAGTCGTACTCAACTCACCATGGGCTCATGACTCAAGAGAGGGCAGTGAAGAGCAGCAAAGAGACCTGAGATGATCGAGAGATGGCAGGAGGAGTGTAACACTTTTGGAGGCTTGGCACTGCTGAGCTGCTTGCTTAGCAGCTGTATGGATAGATGAACTTTCCTTCTGCGTCCTTAGATTTTAGCAGTCAGATAGTTGAGAGTTTCTGTCTTTAGAGCTGTAGGCATGCAGTACTGCCCATGGCCAGAGGCCTTTCTTTTGAAGCATCACAAGCATCTTCCTATTGTCACTGAAATCATGAAGAGAATTCCCTAACACCAACATAGCATTAAGAAACAGAACTTCCTTTATTGCAGCACTGGATGCACAGGGGATGTTCCACCTGATGTGCATATCAACCATCCAAACTCTTTACTGTTTATACGTTTCAGCAAACAGAGGAATTAGTGCTCATTTGCTAAAAGTGACCTAATTCTTATTGATTAGTACCCTGTTTTCTATTGGTTAGTGATTTCTT
>NW_008683126.1:0-16944 GCF_000695815.1 Acanthisitta chloris
GTGGGTCCGCGTGACACAGGACGCGGAACCTGTTGGAGGTCGCCTCGCCGTGCAGTGGGTTTCCATCTGGAGAGGGCTCTTGGAGGGTGGTGAAAACGGCTCTGAGGTTTGGTCTCCCGTGACTTCGGAGAAATCTGTGAAACAGACCGAAAACGGTCGTTTGATAGATGGCTGAACTCTAAGGTTAAGAGAAGTGCATCTTTCCAGGTTTTTTTTTTTTTTTTTTTTTTTTTAGAAAAAAAAAGGGAATGAGAGCAATGTGTTTTGTTTGCATTTGTAGTGAGCTGCATGCAGCCAGGAAGGCACTTTGCAGCCTAACAGGAAAGCAGAGCTCATACCTGCAGAATAAGTCTTCTCACGTTTCTCTTTGCAGGCTGGCTGGAAAGAAAACCATGCAACGTTTATGAATGAACTGAAAAACCTTCAAGCTGAAGGACTTACGACTCTTGGCCAGTCCCTAAGGACAGCTTTTGATTTATTAAACTTAAATAGATTAGTAACTGGCATAGACAACTATGGGCAGGTAGGTTGACTGTTAATAGGTGGAAAAATCTTAAAACACAAACCTCCCCGAGACAACAATTAGCTAGTTGTCCCAAGCAGTATCATCATGAAATACTCAATAGGAGGGCTTCTTCAAAAGTAAGCAGAGCTGAGATAGCTTGAAGAAATACAGGCGGTGACTATAGTCTGGTACCCAACTTACCTTTCTTTTTTCACTTCAGCTTTTAAGCTATGATGTAGCATCCAAGTTGACCTCAGTTTGACTTTTTCTTCTTTTTGGTATCAAGTCTACCTTAGCTGGTGAGCCTGATACAGATATGAAAACTTTGCTTTCTCGATACAGTGCTGTATAATCAATGTGGTACAGTTTTTCTAATGACACTGCGTGTCCAAAAGTACTGAAAGGAGTACAACTTTTTCAAAACCCTTTGTTTCCAGGGAGCTTACCACAACATTTCTCTGTATACCTGTATTTTTGTAAACCTGCCTATTGTATCAGAGCCTTGCAAAGCTGTGCTTTTTCTCATCTCTCTATTGCAACTATCCCTTTAAAGCAGGTTTCCACCTCCTTGGTGTGTGCCGGCATTCTTTCGCTTATTAATATGAGCTGCTAAAAGATGGAAACTGTAGGTTAAACATGTGCTTTGGGAAGCATACTAAGTTCTCTCTGGCACTGGATTGAACCCTGGATTTGTTTCACTTAAAAGGCCTTATTAGTATTGGGCCAAGTGTATCGTATGTTTCACATGGGACATACTATCTTGAATCTACCCTTTTTGGTTGTTCTTCTCATGTCATGCATCCTCCACTATCTGAGGATTAGTCGCTGCTCTTGGTATTTAACATGGGAATGTGGTTGTAAAAATAAGTCTGCTTTCTCCCCCTCCCCTTTCCAGTCCAAGCGGAGTCTATGTGATAACATGCCATGTTTGTTTGGGAAGGAAATTTCTGTCATGCTGCATTGTATGGCTTTGCTAGTAGATGATCACGCAAGCATAAACATTTTTAAGATGCCAGTTTAGTGATGAAACTTTTTTCAAAAAAATGCTAGTTCCACACATGGTTATTTTTTTGTCTATTACCATCTGCCGTCCTCACATCTGTGTATAATCTTCCCCGTTTTCTGATGTTTTTGTTTAGTTACACGAGCTATACCGATGTTTTTTGAACACTTAACCGCTGTGGGCGCACACACAAAATACTTACTCTTTTCCATTGCTACTGATAATTATTTTAATTAAACCCATGTCAAATAATCTGCTCTAAGTGAATCATCTGTGCTCAACTACTCAATCAAGTGGGCAGTTGTCATGACTGTTTTGACTCACGAGTAATGTTCATTATGGCAATAGCTACTCTTGTCTGTGGAGCAATGACTTTTTTTGTCTGATCTGTTTTGGTTATCTGGGCTTGAACCTCCCCTTGCTTGTGTGGTTTTTGCTCTGTTCCACATGTGGAGCTGGCTGATGAAGAGGTGTTCACATGTGCAGTCAGGTGATTAAATAGAAATTCTAACTCTTCTTAGTGTCTGCAAAAATAGATGAATATATTGCAGGTGCTGGGTCATCTGCTGCTGAAGTCACAGGTTCCCATTTTGATTCTTCTAATCAAAGTAGTGTTTTATAATGTAAATCAGATCAAATTCTGGAGCACTTAACTGGACCTTCAGCATTTGCAGGATGAGATCAGGGCAGTTAACTTTCCCCACCTTCACAGTGGCCTTTGCAGGGTAACAGTGTGTTATGCTGTCATCTTCCTGTTCATGTCTACTACCTAAAATTTGCTCCAGATAAATGGGTATTTACCAATACGTGCTATGAGAAACTTAGAAATTGAGGAAAGTAAGTGATCAGAATGTTCAATTGCATTTGAAATAGTTTTCACTGGGAACATAAAGTTGCCAATTCATTTTTTTAAAGCAGCTGCAAATACTAAGACCATAAAGTAGTAGCTAACTAAAATATAGCAGGTTAGATGTTTGAAGAGTGATTATCTTAGAGTGGGAGGAGAAGATAATTTTACAAAATAGCAACGTTTAGGTGATCTTAGGTGTGGCTATGTGATGTAATAAACCCAAGTTTTTATTAAGATTTTTTGTGAGAAATTTCTCTGCCTTCAGATCTTTTGACTATCGTGCTTGTATTTTGGTGTATTGACAAGCTTCAAAGATACTTGCTAAGATCTACTTGTTTCACATGGAATTGTAAACCAGACTTTTCTTACATGTGCAAATGACAAGACATGATACAAGCGTGATGGGATTGTCTGGTTATGCCATCCAAGAGTGTGATATCTTGTCCCTGTGCTGAGTGTGAACTGTTTGTCTAAATTGCAATGTGACGGTACTTGATTTCTTTCAAAGTCCCCCAGAGTTCTCCAACAGCTGACCTCCTGCACGAGAGTGATGGCTGAATGGTCATTCTGGAATTGAGGAAAAATCTTCTGCTTCATATTTTCTTGCAACTTTAATGTTTGGATTTTTAATATGAGTGTTTATCATACTACTTTTTAAGTTAATAAGTACTGACCCAGTTACTCATAAAGATTGAGTTACCAAGTGATGAGCTGATCACAGTATCTCACATTCAGACCTTAAAGGAACACTGTCAATACATTTAGGTTGTCAAGAACCTGGAAGAGCTTTTCAGAAGCTATATCTAGTATTAATGCAATGATGTGGTTTTATAAATGCTTTTACAGCCAAGTTTTCCTGAAGGCTTTTGTCAAGAAAAAAAGGCTTGAGAAAAAAGTACACATTTTTCTTGTAACTGTTCCTTTAATTTTTGCAGCACTTTCAGATTGATAAATTCAGTATTATACTGCTTGAGTCCAATAATAGTTTTTTCCCCCCATAGTATGCTTTGTGATGATTATGATAGCAGAAGAATGAACCTTCAAATAGGATGTCAGCTTTTAGTGTTGGCTAAAAATAGCAGTCCTTTTCACCTTCTGCATTTTCATGGAGAGCTTAGGAAAAATAGGGGATTTGGATGTCTTCAGGAAGAAAGCAGTTTAAACACACAAAGTTCAGTAAGAGTTTACTGTCATGTCGTGCAAAATGTTGTGCTTCAGTAGCCCAGTTTGCACTTAGCACAGTTGACTTCTCTTATTTTCAGGTAGTCTGAAATACCAAGCCTTTTTGTTCTCTTGGAATGCACTCCTAAGTCTTATAGCTATGTCTTGTTCAGGAGTACATATGTAGTCACAATTTAACTAAGTAGTTTAGAGTGAAGCAAATGTGCAGCTTGTTATGGTTGATATAAGGGTTAAACACTGATAGATGTGTTTCTGTGGAAACACAAAACATGGAAAATATAGCTGCTGTTATAATACAGTAAAATTGGAAACAAATGGTAGAAATGAACCATCAATGTACTTCAGTTATTTGTAGTGACGTTTCTAAGACTAAGCTCTGAATCTAAGGTAGGTAAAATATGTATCAGTGAAGTTTTGATGCTCACATGCAGAGGACCAGCACAGCACTACTGAAACTAGAATCCGAGGGGTGTTTGAAATGGCTAAAGCTCTGATTCGCTGGTACCCTGTGTGTTTCACCTTGCCTGATGTTATTTGTGCAATGAAGGTCTCTTACTCTTTTTTCAGCAGTATTGTGCAGAATAGGGTATAGCAGGAGAAAATATACTTATCTGAGTGGATTTTGAAGTGGTTGAGTTGATAAATCAGGGTATTTTTCCAAATTATTTTGTTTTAATATTGCAGCTAGAAAGACTGCTTTTCAATGACCAAGTTTTTATGAGCTTTTTATCATACTAGGGTATCTTGCACATACTCTCCAGCATCATCATAATTACTGAAACAGTAAAATTGGCTTAGAGATAAGTTTGACTTTTAAATTTGGTATAACAAAAACCAGAAAAGTTGACTGTAATAATTCTGTAGTACAAGTGGACTTAGGATAGATGTTTTTCATTCACAGTGATGGGAAAGGTGCTGTCTGAATTTAGGCCAATACCAGAAGCCCTGTCCGGATGACTTATCAGGCAGTTTGCGGTCTTGGTGAAAGCCTCTTTTTCTACAGTGCATTTCACATACAAACAAAAGCATAACTAAGAAGTCTTGAGACAAACCAAAATCCAAGTGGAACTGAACTGCTAAGAGTATTTTGGGAATTTAAAAATATGCTAAGGGCTGGAAAGACCTCTCTGTGACCTGGACGTTGGAAGGTGTCCTGCATATAATGGCATTGTTTTTAAACACCATAGGCTTTTCCCAGGTGTTTATTTTTGCCATGTATGACCATCAAACAATACAATCTTAGGGTAACTGCTACTATATGCTCCCTGAATAGGCTTAGACCCATTTATATCTACAGTAGCAGCATTGCTGATGTGTTCACTTATTAAAACTTAGTGTTGGTCTGTAGAGATCACCATGCTTTGCCATAATAGCTTAAATGCTATAGAATTCCAAATACAGGTAAATAGCATACCTAGGAGATCAAGTCTAATCATGCTAGTAGGCACAAGACAGCTTTGGTTATAAGTCACATGTTGTAGGCTGACTCCTTGCTTATGTGCTTATCTGCCACGCTTAAAAAACCCACAACAATTACACATAGGAAATACTGTCCCCTAACATGGAGTACATTATACTTTTGCAGTGATGTGTTTTGCTTTCTTTAAATTGTTGAGCAGTTTTATTTTCCCAATAGAGTTGAGGATTGTTACTGGATTTCCTTGCAGTGATGTGCTTTCTTTAAATTGTTGAGCAGTTTTATTTTCCCAATAGAGTTGAGGATTGTTACTGGATTTCCTTACTTTCAAAAGTCAAAATCCTTTGAGCATGGCTTCTGTCTTGGCATTCCAGGATCATAAACACTGCTCTGAGATGGCCTGTGTTGAGTGTGCCTCCAAATTTGGAACCCAAGTTTAGGTTAGCATTTCCTGCTTTGTCCTTTAAATTGTTGAGCAGTTTTATTTTCCCAATAGAGTTGAGGATTGTTACTGGATTTCCTTACTTTCAAAAGTCAAAATCCTTTGAGCATGGCTTCTGTCTTGGCATTCCAGGATCATAAACACTGCTCTGAGATGGCCTGTGTTGAGTGTGCCTCCAAATTTGGAACCCAAGTTTAGGTTAGCATTTCCTGCTTTGTCATGCTGGCACAGTTGCACATGTAGTTAACTTCTCGTGTTGGTAGAGGCAGAGGTTTGCAGTTCTAGAGTAGCTTTCCTCTTACCTCTTTTTTTGTTTTTTCTCCCCTTCTCCAACAAAACTAAGTGGGGGAATTTCAGGCAGTAGTAAACAACATGGCAAGCTTAAGCATGGTAATGGCAGAAATATGTATAAGAAAAGATTTCTCATAGTCTGTTTTCTGTGGAGTGGAAATGGTTTTAACACAAACATATATGCCAGCTAATGTAAAAAATCTGTATGTGAAGTGCTGGTGAAAGTCAGTCCGCTGCATGATGAAATGAAACATTTTGGTTCGAATGTATACCTTTTAGGCTGCAACCTTTAAATTTGCCATCTTGTCTGCTCTTGGAATCTTTGTCACTTTTAGTTTGTTCTGTTTTATAATACCCTTTATTGAGAGCTGTGTCAGGCACTGCTGAATTGTTGTTTTCACATTGCAAGGTGGAGCTGTGTGCCTTTCAGCCTTCCCAGAGCAACAAAGTTCACTCAAATTCTCAATAAGTGTTCTTAAAATCGCTTGTTTAGTTCTAATCTGTTATATTTTTAAAGAGCTTAAGCTTACACAAAGTGCTTTATTTTTAGCAATGAAAAAGATCTCATAAATCTATTTCATTATTGGAAAGGAGTGAGCTACTTTATCATGTTCTGAATGTGCTTTGACCACTTTGAATCGCTAAGTGCTCAGTATTTAAACAAGTTTGATTTGGAAGAGGCAGTGCTGGAACATGTTGGTTGTGGCTTTGATTTTTAGGGTATCAGATGAGCAGATGATACAGATGTCTGGCTGATATTCTTGGATTTGCTAAAAAGTCATCAGAGGAAGTATGAGGACAGTTAGGAGTACTAAAATTTTATCTTTCAGCTTGACTTTCTGTAACAGTTAGTCTCAGGTTGTTATTGACTCCTTGAATACCCTGACTTCATTATTTGGGTACTTAAAGATGTGTTTCCATAGGTGAAGTAGTACTGTCTTTTTCAAATGTATTTGCACATCATCACAACCAGTTAGTTGTCAGGGAGGCAGCACTATCCAAGAGTTTGGTTATCTTGTGAAACACAGGTATTTCTATTTTTTCTGCAGTGTCTCTGTTCTGTTTAATTTTTTAAACGTTGTTTTCACTTTTCTTACTAAATAGTTACTTTTGCTCGTGGTTTTCTGTTGTAGGCAGTCTATATCTCTGAATCTTGAAGGGAAGAACTGTTACTTGTGAATGTGTCTGAATTTTAGTTCAGCTGAGGCTCAGTTGAAACTATGATGGTGTTGCTTGAGAGCTTTCTTGCTGTTCCTTTTCTTCTTGTACTGCATTCTGTACCTTTAACTGCATAGTGAGTCTCTTCATGGAATATTCCCATATCTGCATCTTCCACTTAAACAATGTCTTACTGTTTATTGTCTGGCCCTTTTTTCAAGCTGTTTTCACCTGTTTATGTAACAGATTGGAATTTCCTATAGTTTTTGAGCATTGTGTCTAGCTGATAAAGAATTTTTTATCAAATGTCTGGTGTTCATTGCATAATTGTGGTGCTAATTCTAATTCTCCAAAGTGTAAATCAGTCTCCTTTAAGGAAGAACGCATGCTGCAGATAGGAGATAATGGTTATATGTGTATTTATAACCTTTCAAATGTATTAAAAGATACTTGATTTTTTTTTTAAGGTGAGCTAGCCTGTGAGCTGTAAGATTTTTGGTCCTGTAGTATATTTCTGTGATGTAAAGTATTTTCTATATATCAGCATATTTTTACTATTGTAATTCTGAATGTTGACAGCTTAAGGTGAGCTAGCCTGTGAGCTGTAAGATTTTTGGTCCTGTAGTATATTTCTGTGATGTAAAGTATTTTCTATATATCAGCATATTTTTACTATTGTAATTCTGAATGTTGACAGCAAACAGGATTTCAGGTTCTTCATTATTGCCTATGTGTTTTATTAAAAAAAAGATGAAAGGGATGTATTTAACCACTCTGGTACCATAAAGTTGAGCTCAGTGGACTAGGTTGTTAAAAAACATTGTATAGGCAATTTCAGTCATACATTAATGAGAAATCAAGTATCTTGTCTAAGCACCTGTTGTTGTCATTCTAGAAACAGTGTCTCTGCCTCAGTTAATTGATTTGAACTAGCTTATATAAATCTACAGTCCACTATAGATTTAAGCCTGAGTTTTTCAGTGGGGAAAGTAGGTTAGTACTTACGGTTAAATTGAAATAGTTGGGTAAGAAGTTGCTGGCTGCAAGATAAGGTATTAACCTTAGTCAGGAACCTTGACTGACTATGAGTGGGCACTGAATAGATAAGTCTTCTGGTTGTATGAGAGCACAAGAGGATTCATCAAAATCTGATCCTACTCAAGTTATTCAAATATGGGTGGTAAGTGTGGATCTTGCAGTACTGCAGTGGTAGATAACTAAAATAGCAGATAAATAAATGTTGATTATGTCTAATGTATGTTTACATTAGACACTGCTTTAACTTCAGAGGTCTTTTAAAAGTCTGATCTAGCAGGGACTGGAGTGCAGATGAGGTCTCTAGTATGGAATTTTGACAGTGATTCAGGGAGATACATATTGAAAATAATGTCTGTCTTGTTGACTTGGTGAGGAAACTTATCTGAAACATCACATTTGGTGTCTGCTCAATGTAGCCACTCCCATTTCCCTTGTTTTATAGGTTGGGGTTTTTTTTCTATCTACTTGTAACTGCTAAAGTTTGTGGAGAGCAAGGTGTTAATCTTTGATCCAGTAGTAATGTTTTAGGATAAATTATCTGAATACACAGTGCATTTTGTCAAACTACATTGAACAAATTCAGAACAGTTGTCATTGTCAGTGCCCTAAACTGAATCCATTCTTTTTTGATACTCAGTGTACAGAACACAAGTGGAAAAATCTGTCTCTTCCAACATTTATGCCCCCAGCTTTGAACCCCAGAATGCCAGCTTGGTTGTATGCATCTATATGCAAGGCATATTCAGCCTAGGTGCCTGCTCTGCTCCAGAACTTACAGCTTGTCATGTGTCCATAGTTGTGCCATGTGCTTCAAGTTGTGAGTGTGACTTCATGTGGTAAAATCAGTGGTTGATCAGTGATGATTAATAAGCTGGACTGTTAACTGTAGTGGTTCAGAATCTGTTTTAAAACAGCTAAGTTGCTCCTGCTGTAGTGGTGATAAATGCCAGGGGGGAATTGTAGGGGAGTCTTGGGGAACTTATTCAGAAGAATAGCCCTGTGTTCTTAGGTCAGTAAGTTATTTTCAGTCAGCTTGTCAGTACTCTGGGTTATTAATCCCCCAGAAGGTGGGGAGATTTTTCTATACAACTGTCTTTTTCCCTTGGTGGTATGTTTTTTGTTTGGCTGGGTTTTTGGGTGGTTTTGTTTTCCCTTCTCAGTGTGCTGGCAAGTGTATATGGAGAGCAGAGCCTGGCTTAGCCCTGTGGATTGCACTGACTGAGCCAGGACCAACTATGTAGTCACTGCTGTGAAGCAGAAAGGCTGCTGTAATTAGGGACTTGGTCCAGAGCTTGACAAGGTCAGTTATTTTTGGAATATAACATCCAGAAATACTTTTAGGAAATATGACCAGAATCATCTTAACCCCCAGTCTTTAGGTCTGACTTCAAAGTTATGTTTGGTATGGATGGTTATCTTTTAAAACAGAGTTTATAAAAGCTCAACTATAACCTATTTTTAGCAGCTTGCATTGACTATATTCACTCAAATAACTTTGAAAACTGCCAGGATTTGTTGGTTGATTTATCTGATTTCAGATGATTCCAGTAGCAGTTAATTTATGAATCTAACTTTTAAGTGAGTTTCTGTTACCTTAAAAATAAGGTACAAGTTGTGATCACGGTCACTTCTGCTGCTTATGTGGTTCAATTAATTTAAGAAGCTGAAGTGCTTCCGTTTGTGGGGTCGCGTCAGTACTTAAATGTTTCAAGTGTTAGTGGCTTTTTGTTTTCCATTTCAGTGCTGTTTTTCACTGTTTAGTTATTTGCTGAAATTCATTATATAAAATCTGTCCTATGTTTGTTTTGCCTTTTTTTTTTTTGAGACTGTCACATAATTGTGAAAGGTTGAAGGACTGAATTGTTTTTGAAACTTACCAAGGACCTCATCTAAATTGGAGCACTTAGTAGTTAATCAAGAAGTTTTCACTTACATAATACGGTATCTAGAACTCAATTAAATTTGTTCTTAGATAAAAGATACAGGACAAGCCTATATACTAAACTGTAATTTTTTAAGCTCTGTGACTTAATAATGTTGGGACCTCTGTGATTTTAGTCACATGAAGATGTCAAGGTGTCTTGAGGTTTTAAGTTTGATGCCTTAGTAAATCCTACCATGTATTCATCATTGCTTTTTTGTTCAGCATGAAGAGAATCTCAGAACACTTCCTTGACACATGCCTTCTGTTTTCACACGTGCACTATTCAATATGGAGATTTTGTATTCCAAAATGATCAGTTCATGCATTGAATCTCCTTTTTCAGGCTGCTTTGGGTTGCCTCTTTTGTTTTCTTGCTGTTAGTTTTGGTTTTGTTCTTGGCACAGACTTTTTGAGAGAATTCCAGAATGACTGAAGTTGCGCAATTAAATGGTCTTTAAGCAGTACATTCAGTGCCAGACTTGGAAACCCAGAATGTTTAGAGTTATGAGCATCCATAAAGATGATACTAAGCACAAAGAATTTTCTTGTTTCAAGATGGATATGTAATGAAATCATTGCCTATAGAACAGAAACTTGCAAGCTCAAGCAAAGCAAGCAGCTGATATGCTTAAATATATTTTTGACTTTTTTGACAATGGGTTTGATGTCTTGTGCAATTCAGATAGCTGTTTTATCTCTAGTATTTCTAATTATAGAAGTGATATCTGACTGGATCTTTGATTTTTGCTGTACTACTTTCAGACTGTGCATGACTAGTTTAAAATGACATATGTTTGGAACTTCAGTAGTTAATTGAAGCCATAAATGGTTATTTTTAAATAAGATTTTAAAAAATAATGCTTAGGACCAAAACACCAAGAAGCAAATTACTTTTTTTTTTTCATCTCATCTATTTTCCTAAATACCTTAAATTTCCTTTTCTTAATTGGATCTTAGGTAGCCTGTTATGGACCTAACAGCTGTTTCAAGAATTCTCCCTGCATTCTTATGTCGTGTCACTGGTGTACTGAGGAGTTTGATCACTGGCTCAGCCTTAGGAAAAGTCTGCTGTTACAATGTTGTTCTGCTTTGAAAACCTTTGGCTGTATTTTCTTTATTTTTTTGTTTAAACCTGCAACTCCAGTTGTCTGAAATACAGAATGATTTGGTGGCATGAAGCTATGTCCTAACTGTGTGTGCAAAAATAATTTTGTTTACTGCTAGTCTGTGGTGCCACCAAGGGACGAAGCAAAAAAATGTTTAACTACCTTGCAATCCTCCATACATGTTCCATATATGAAACTGTGCCTATTGCATGTCTTGGGCATTGTAGTAACTGTTAGGTATTTGTAATGCAGTTAACTAAAGAATTATTCAGAGCATGGGAAATTTATTTGCCTTGCTGTAGTTTATGGAGAAGGACAGCTGTACACACCTGAATGTAAGTTTTGTAATCCCTTCACCTCATGGAGGAAAGATCTCTTTTGGTAGCCATCCTTATTGTAAAAAAAAAAATCATTGCCATTGATATGTTGACTGATTTACACTAGTACGTTTAGGGGGTTTAGGTATACACAGTTTTAGAAGTATTAACCTGTTTTGAGACAGTGTGCAAGCAGAGTTTGCCTCGGGTTTAGTTGTTGCTCAGATCACCTCATGCCTGGACAGATTTTCTTAACTTGTGCCCCCTCTGCTGGCCGGTGCTCCCGTTACAAAGCAACAAGTTTGCTGAGGTGAGAGACTCGGAAATGCTGTGTTGGCCCTATACCAGTTTATAAATGTTTCTTTAGGTGAGTAAAACTGCCACAAAACTCATGTGAGTTCTACTTCGTGAGAATCAGTGGTGGTGTTGAGAGTAGATGTTTTCATAGTACATAGTTGCTGTCATGGGCTCAGTCAAGGCTCTTTCAGCATTTGTCAAACCTGTTTCTTTCCCTCATCCCTCAGTTGAAGCGATTTGGTGGTTTTACCCACGCTGTGTCTATTGTTTTATATACAGAGGAACTGTATCTGTGGTTTATTGGACTATGGAGGACTACACTTTGGGCTTCTGAAACCTCCTACTATCACCTGCATTTCTGATAGTTGTCATCTTCCCTTTAAGATGTAGAACTCTTTTCTTTTGCTCCAGTTAGAGGATTTCTCAAATTAACAGGTGATTAATTTACCTGTGTTCTTTCTGAGACCTGTCTGCAGGTGATGCAGTATTCCCAGCTGCCTAGCATGAGGAGAAGGCAGAGCAGAAGTCCTCCCATCTTGTATACTGCAGGGAGAGCTAAAAGATTGCAGTATTATGGTAAGGTTTGTCCATACTGCAGGTGTTTGTGGACTAGTTCTAATAGTAAGAATCCTCCTGCTGTCCTGCAGCCCTTTCAGGAAAACACTGGGCATTTTTTTCTTGGTGGTAGTTTAATTTCTGAAATAGGTTTTCATTAGGTTGTTTCACGAGACTCCAGTTTGTGAATGATCACGTGTCTGTCTTTGCCATTAATCAGGCGTCAGGGGAGATTTCTGGTTTATATTAATAATTTCTTTTATGACTTGAAATCTTCATAATAGATTTCAAAACACTTGTCCTGTGTAAAAGTCAGACTTGTTGATGTAGCTTTCATGGAACTTTCTTCTGAGAATTCTGAAAGTGGTCTTGAAATACATCGGCTGTACAAATACCTGATCACTTATTACTAGGACAGAATTGCTACCACTGCAAAACTATTATCTATTGAATAATCAACAGCATCATGAGAATATATCTAAATCTTTATGGACAGCAAGACAGATGAGTTAGCAACTTTATTTGTGCATGAAGTCTGTCTTGCCAGAGATCTTAATCCTGTACAGAATTCCAGTATGCTCTTACTCATTCAGGCTGAAATCACAGAGTTCTCTGACACTTAAGTGGTTCCTGTTCGAGGGGTCAGTTCCAATTGTATAACAGCCATAATAAACAAATACAATTTCCAAGTTACTTTTATCATACAGGTTTATCATGTGCTTGAATAACACCGTGATGAGTTTAGAGATGCTGTATTTTTCAGTTTGGCCACAAAAGCATGGAGCTCTTGTGGTATATCCTGTGAGAAGTCAGATTTTTCAAAGCAGATGTTGTGGTAGAATTGGACTGCCATTCTTGCTTTCCCCTGCACCCAGCATGTTCCTCCTTGTGTTCTGGCGGATCAGAGTTTCATAGTGTGATTGTGATAAATATTAGTTAGGTGATATGCAGGATACCTTCATCTGGGAAAGCTTCCATTTAGAGACATTTTGCCTGTGTGGTAGGAAAGAATTTACTCATCTACCGAAGTTGAAAGCATATTAATTCCTGAGTACTACAGTGAGTTACATAGATGTGCCTGATTATGGTGAGCATCTGCATACATTTGAAAAGACCTTAAAGGCAAAGTAGTTTTTGTAAAGTGTAATTGCCATATCTGAATTCACTGAAATCCTGCTGTGATGCCAGTGTATTCAGCTGTGTTTGTGACTTGGGAAACAGTTGTGTGAACACATAAAATATAATTGGTTCTGTAGGTCTTCACAGCTGTAGATGATAGCAAAGAGTCAAAGCTGCTGAAAATGTGAGTGGGACAAGTAAGAAGTTGCACAGGATGCTACAGTTCTTACGTAACTATCAGAGCAGCAGTTAAATGCCTCTGTGTACTTGACTGATAGTGTTCTGCCTTAAGCAATGAAGGGAAAAGTGTCTAATAAATGTTTTTAGCCATTTCATGATTTTGCTTTAGTGTAACTGAAGTTCCTAAGATAGATTAAGTGAAAACCATGATGGGTTTGGACCATCTGTTTTAGTTTGAAATTCATGCTCAGTGTTTAGGTATTTTTTTAAGCTGTTATCAGTTAAAAATGCCTTTAAAGCTAATAATTTTGCTGTCATTCTGACTTTTATAATTCATTTTAAGCTATTGTTTTTGAACAATGGTTGCTCACAGATTCTCATGAGCATTTAAGAGAATCTTGACCTTTTAAATTCTAGAAAAAACCATGATTGAATTGAAAAACTGATAGTGCACTTTTGTATTTCCTGGTCAGAGATCTAAATTTGCTGGCAGTTAGGGCTGATACTTCTGGAAATGAAAGGCTTTGCTGAGATAATGTAATGGAAGATGGATGTGCAATACAAATCCTGTGAAATTTTGTGATTTGCTGAAATGAAAGTGTACCTTTCAGACATTTATTGTGATCTCAATGTGTTTTTTCCAGTTATTCATGATATGCTCTGTTAAAAATATGCACTTTATTTCAGTTCATATTTATTTTCAACATCTAGCCTTTCTTGGGCATGAAGGTTTTGCACTGCTAAATAGTTCTTTTTATAGTAGTTGCTTGTTGCATGTGTCACTTTTAGTCTCTGATTTCATGTTTTGGTCATGTTTTATACCTCACCTATTTCTTCAGTTTTTCAACACTTTTGACTCTGAAATTAATATTTCAATGTGTGCACTGGGATAACAGTAGCCTTAAACTAATCTTCTCTTACTGCATGTATAGTATTGTATACTTTGTATGTAAAGGTCACAACAGCTCTTGGTGTTCTGTACCTGTGCACTTAGAGGAAGGAGGAAACATGCATGTATTCATCAGTCATGCTGAAACTTGATAGTTTAGTTGCCTATGGAAGTGTATTCTTAGTTGTAAGAGTCTTAACCAAACAATAATGTGTCTTGATAATTTGATACACTCCTGGCTCGATCTGAGGCTCCCTCTGAGAGCATCACACAGGCTGGGGTGGGATGGCTGTGCCTCTTACTGTGACTCCATGTGAGTGCTGTGGAGCTCAGTGGTGCTCACAGCTCTGTGTTTTGTTTGTATAATCTGAGACTGAACTACTTCAGCTGGAGACTGAAGAAATAACTAGCAGTGCAACTGAGTTGCTTTTTGATTTGGAGCAAATAGTCCCAAAGCTGTGAGACTGTTCAAATTAAAGTGTGTTGTGAATCAGATGAGTTAGTTTTAAGGCTTTGAATCTCTTGTTTGTTCCTTTTTAGCCAAGCAAGCTTGCCCTGGTGTTGATGCTGAGTTTTAAATAACTTTCTTCCAAAAAGAGGTGTGTGAGGGTTGTTTATTTTGTGGTTTTTTTTGTTGTTGTCTTGGTGCGTATCTGCCCTTCAAAATGCAGATTGTAGCTGAATGAAAAGACCTCCTTGTACCACATCACGGTACTCAAGTGGTTTAACAGGACCGTCACCCATTAAAACTGTAGGTGCTTCTTCTTAGTACTTGTTTCACCACTGCTACAAACCTTCAGAAGAAAAAAGCAGTTTGCTTAAAAGCGTTTGCTTTTGAAATGAACAAAACCTCGTGGTGATTACTTAGTTGTCAGAGTAAGTTGTAAGCAGGTTTACTGTTTACACCTTGTTATCCTGAGCTGCTTTTCAGTGCATTGCAGCTTACCTGCAAGCTGCCAAAGAGCTGGTAGTGCACACTTCTGTCACCCACTGTGTCACTGCATTCCTGAAGTAGTTGAGCTGGACTGAAGGGATTACCTGTGCAGTCACAGTCAGTGGTGTTGCTCTGTGTTTTGAAGAATGTGGTGTTTCTAAGATGTGTAAATTCCAAGTGTTCTGTTTTAATAGTATATTTCTAGTGGAAGATAAATGGAAGAAAATTTGATTACCATAGAATTGGATTAATTAGGTTGCAATAAAGCTCTCAATCAGTCATTGACAAAACTGTTGCATTTTAGCTAAAAAAAAAAATAAATAGTAAGTGTAATTCTTCTGGAATTTCATGTTGCCAAATTAAAAAAAAAAACCCTCTCAGTTTTGAGAGCTAACATAAATAAGAGGGGTTTTGTTTTGTTTTGTTTGTTTGGGTTTTTTTTTTAGGAATACTTGACTTAGGACTGGTTTTGTTTGCCTCCATATAGCTAAGGTGAGGAGCAGAGTCAGAAGAGTCAGTGGTGTTCTTTTAAAAGTAATGACATGGAAATTTTTAGTGAAAAATAGTAAACATCAGTCACAGGCATTTGATCTGAAGTTACTGCTCGATATATTCTCTTTCTGAATATGAGTTTATTCTTAGTATGTCAGTGATCAGCCATTGTACAGGTTTGTGAAGTTATTAATAGTAGGCTGAGGATGAAATCATTTCTCCCTTAGACATTTTTCCTGGGGGAGCTCAAGCTTAGAATCTCTTGCTTTCTTCTTCAATAATTTCATAATTGTTCTAAGACCAAATTGTTTAAATTTAAAGCTCTAACTCTAGAGGATAAGATTGAGAAAAAAAATATAGTTGAGGAATAAAAAAGTTATTTAAGACAATGAGGATATCCAGGTAATAGGAGTTGTCAAAGATGAAAATTTTAGTTCCTGTATTTCAAATTGCACCAGAATATTGACTTAACATTTATTCTAAATCTAAAATCTTTGTTTTTATCACTTGTCAATTTGTTTTTACAATTACTTACTAAGAATAGGAGAAAAGTATTTTATGTTCAGTATTTGTTAGGAAAAGATCCTTTTCCGCTAGTTAGAAACCCTGGTTCAGTATTTTTTCAGTGCAATGTAATTAGCTTCCAGCTGATGTTTTGCAGTTGTGGTAAACTATTAGCTGGCAGAAAAACATACCATAACTGCTCTTCAAAATAAAATAAGGCTAAATATTCTTAGGAAATTATTTTAATTAAAACAGTGTTTTGAGAGTCCTTAAATTCTTTTGAGCAATTGTATACATTGGATTATGAACTAGCTTAGATTCTATGGGAGAGATCGATCTTCGTTTTAATTTTACTTTTGCATGTTTATTGTAGTAATGGTATGCTATTTTAAAAGACATTTTTAGATTTTTCACTAAGGTTTGAGGAAATATTGGGTGAATAACTTCTTAATTTTTCTGTTGGCATATAGTAAATTGATCACTGTAAACATTGTCTTGCTGCAGTAATCAAACTGGATGCCCCTCACCAAATATATTTGTAATTGTTAGATGATGTTTCTGTTCTGAGCATACAATCAGTGGATGATCCTTTATGTTTAATGGGTTTTAAAAACGGATTTAAGAAGTTTTTTTCTTAAAACCTATTTGTTCTCTATATTTTTGAGTAAATTGTAAGGATTCATGAAACTGTCTTTTTGTTTTCTGAAGGAGAAAAATGAGGCTTTGAGCTTGGCAAGGGAA
>NW_008683126.1:16963-68799 GCF_000695815.1 Acanthisitta chloris
TGTGGTGACTTTTATTCAGTCCATCTTTAATCCTAGGCAGAGTGGAATGTGCCTGTCTGGGCTTGGAGTTGGTATGTGCATTGAATACTTTGGAGTTCTCGTTTTCAGGAGGGGCAGAAAGCTCTTGGCATCCTGGCAGTAGGAAGAAGTGGTGCCAATAACTGACCAAGTTTTTTTTGTTACAGCTAGACTAGTTGAGTATCTTGGTAGGATCACAGAATGTCTTGCCTTGTATGTGTTTGTCTTAAATTATTCATATGGAATTTTAATTTATTCTTCTGGTATTTCTTTCTGAAGTACATTTCACATCCATGGTTGAACCATTGTGATCAAAATGTAACTGATACTCTTCATGTCAGTCTTAATACATAGGATATTAGTTCTTAACCCAGGGGTCATGATGACAAGATAGTATGCAAATGTTTTACTTGGACTCAGTAATTAAATCATGCATAAAATCAACCCGAGATTAGGGGCAATTGGAAGTATCTGTTTTGAAGAGACTGCTGCTTCTCTCAGCTGCTGGTTTGTCAGATACTGCAGCACAGGTTATTTTTAAAACCTTATGTTAGCCATTTTTTCCGTGTTTTTGTGTGTATTCATTCACTTCAGCTATGTTAAGTGTCTAGCTTTCCATGGCCTAACTGTAAAACGGCTCAGAAACCCCTTGTGCTGTACTATGTAGTATGTGAGAATAAATACCTCAGGCTTCCTTGTTTTATTGGTGGGTATCAGTGGCCATTTCATGACTGAACAGAAGCTCATGAATTTGTTACAGCATTTTAAGTGAAACTGCTTTTTTTTTTCTCTTAGGGACGAAACCCTTTTTTTCTGGAGCCAGCAATAATTATAACAGTTACTGATGGAAGTAAATTAACTACGACCAGTGGGATACAGGAAGAGGTAAGACCTGACCTCTGTTTACAGCAGTGTGCGCTAAACATTGTGTTGGAATGCTGTTTACAGTAGAAGCAAAAAGGACTTCTCAAAATAATGCTCATTAATAGCTTAAATTTGCACGTGTGTTGTTTTTAATTTGAGGTAATTTTATGTAACACTACTACAAAAATCTGAATAATTCTTTTTACTTAGCTCATGTGAGAGATACCTGTGATACAATGTTGGTCTGTTTAGTAGACTCAGTTTGCTATTTCTATTCAGAGAGTTCATGGCTTTTCAAATATGTTAGCAGGAGAAATTGATGTCTATAAAGCATGTTTGTCTTTAATTGGTCTAAGTATACGTTCTTTGCGTATAGACCCAAGTTAATATAGTGATTTCCCAAAGGATGTGGCCACTAGGGAGTATATGAAACATATACTACTTTCACACTGAGTTCTTAAAAAACTGTAATCAAATCAGTAGTCTTTATAATCCAAGATAAGAGCTAAATAAATGTATTTCAAATTAAATCTGTAGAGCAGTTCAAAAATCAAGATGTTAATATACTGGAGTAGTACCCACTCAGACATCTGGCAAACCCTGAGCTATAGCAAGTGCTGAGGCACTGAACTATTTTAACTTCCTGGCCATTTTGAATTCTTCCCTTAAAAGGTGGTCACTAGGGATAGGGTTGGTTTGACCCAGCTCAGTGCCTGTTCCATGTAGTAGTAAAAAAACCAAAGCAAAACCCAAAAACAAACCACCAAACCAAACAATAACAAATCTCTAAGCTAATTTCTTTTTCAGGGAAAAGGTTAATATCCAAAGGTCTGTTTTAAAACTTAAGTGGAGGATTCAGACTGTGCTATACCACATTTGACTGTACAGATTAACTTGTCATGCATCACCACTCATTAGTTACTCAGAGTTCTCCTAATAATCTTACTGTATTGCATTCTTACAGCACTTACAGAACTTGTCTGTATGAAAAGTGATACTTGAGTGTTATTGTAATGTATCTGACTTAGAGGAAGAAAGTTGAATGACCTCATAGTTTTGTGTGGACTACTAACAAATAAGCATAGCCAGTAACTGAAAGGGAATTCCTGGATCCATGATACCAAGTAGGTTATCTGTATAAAACTTCACTTTGATCATATTTTTTTACCCAATAAGCTATTTTCAACTTGATCCAGTGATTGAATTGGGAGAGTCCAAAATACCAAGTAGAATAGGATAGTGTGGCACTTTAAGGGTATTCTATAATGTATAGTGCTGTTAGCAGCAGAGTACTGTTTTGGGAAATCTCTTGGCTGTGTAAGTCCTTTCTTGAGGAGAAGAATCTTCTCTGTTAGATGACTAACTTGTAAAATCTGACATTGACATCCTGGAATGAGGGACATCATGGTGCTCAGCAGGTGAAGCAGATGACATGTGGATAGAGTCTGAGAACTGCGTTTGTTGTTCAGCCTTTAGAGGAGAAACTTGTGGGGTGTTTTACCACCATGTGCAGCAACTTAATGTGGCAGGGAGCCTGGCTTTTCTTGGAGGTGCACAGGGCTGGGATGAGAGGCAACAGCTGCAAATTGTACCGTAGGAAATTCTGGTTGGGTAGCAAGAAAAACTAACTGTCTGTGTGACTGAACACTGGCATTGGTTGTCCAGTGGCTGTGGAGAAGGTAAAAACTGAGTTGGACAAAGGCCTGAGCAGTCAAAAGGTTCTGGACTGTATAACCTTCATATGTCCCTTCTAATGTACACAGTGCTATGGTTCTACATTACATTTCCTTTCGTCTTGTTCATTATCCAGAATGTTTTAGGTAAGAAAGCTCTGTATGTTGTCATAAGCTCTTTCTTATATCAAGGGTCAGGATTTTTTTTTCTAGCCAGCAGAGTTTTTTTGGTATTCCTTTTCATGTGGGCACAACATTTTCACCTTAGTCTTCACAAGAAGACATTTTCATAGAGTCAGACAGCTATTTGGTCATGCATTCACATGTTTAAATTGCTGTAGCTCACATTGAGAAAAAGTGTTTTCTGGTGACTGTTTTAATCCAGGAAATTTAGGCTTGGCTCATGAGCAGTGCTGACTGGTAAGTGTGTGGTACACCTAGAGTTTGTGACATTAAGCCAAATTTGACATGATTTGATGATGGTTAAATTACATTCTAGAGATGCACTAATGATAGTGAGCTAATTTTTTTTTTTGTAAATAAGCTAATTGAAAGGCATTGCTTTCTGCAGGAGTGGAAAGCAGCTGCTGCTCTTCCTTCATGCAAGACAAAATGCAGGTTTCTTTGAGTTCTTTTCCATACATGTGAACTGGGTATATATTTCATAACCAGCAATGGATGTGATTTTTTTTCCCTCTTTTGCCATAGGTGTACTGGTAGGAGCATTCTTAATGCTATCAAAGAGCAGGGGAACAAAGCATCCAAGGGTGCTTCTGTCTTTCAGAGATTACTTCTTGCTTTTGTCAACGTGTGTCCTGTTGATCAGATTTTTTTTGTGTAGCTTGAGTGTCCTATACAGTTACCTCTCAAGTTGGACATGCAGAAATGAAGCAGTATTAATACAGTAACATCACCTTGGAGATATGGAAGTTCATTGCTGTTCTTTGGTTCAGTAACAAAGCTTTTCAGTCACTTTGAAATGTCTCTTCTGTTCTTTGGGTTTGACTTTGGGGAGGCTTTTCAGAATTGTTGTTGGAAGTGATCATATCCCACTGGCTATGACAACAGTGTTTTTGCATTCTCTGTAAAGTTCTTAGCATCGATTAAGGCAGTATATTTTTAGTTCTTTTAAAACATATGTACAAGAGAACCAACAATGTTGGGGTTTTGGGTTCTTTTGGAAAGCCTCTGAAGTCAGCATGGAACCTGGAGGCAAGTTTTCTCAAAGCTTTGTCATTTAGGTGAACGTCTGCATTCTTACCAATGAAATCAGTTTATCACTATGGGAACACTAATTTGCCCTAGTGCAAAGCAGTCATGCTTAAACCCGTTTCCCGAACTCTTGCTGAATTCTTCAGATGTCCTTTTCCTTTGTGGCCTTTAATATGCAGATCAAGAGCTTCAGCCATTCGGTGCTGCTTTGTCTCTCATGGTTACATTCCTCAGGTTGAAGACAGAAATGATATTGTGTATGCAATTATCTCCAGCAGACAAATTGGTAATATTTTTAGTTCTACCTCTTCTGGCACTGATTTCTAATGCACCAGTGCTGATGTACTGAAGAATGTCAGCATCAGTTCTACATTCAGCATGGCTTCTTGACCAGATTCTTCCCTGGACTCACTTGTCCCAGTCATAAGCTGAGGAGGAGATGGGCTCATACTCTTGGCTAAAACCAACCCATTGTTACTTGGTTGGTCTCATGCTATGGATTCCTTGTGGAATGGCTTTCTCTTCTGGCCTGATCCCTCAAGTTTGGTCTTTGCCCTTTCTTGATCTTTCCTTTAGCAGATATTTAGTTGCTTGAGGGGATTTCTCTTATTCCTCTGTATTCTGAAGTAACGTCATACTTTTCCTGTTTTACAGCTGCTGAGCTATGTTCCCTTGTCCTCCTTCTACATACCCTCTGTTTTAAGAGAGAGCATTGAACTCCTGTTTGCAAACCTGAAACTCAATAGTTGACCTATTGATACATTGCAATGAATGATGATGCAAGCCAAAAGCATGAGCAATGCTGCTTGGCTTCTGTATGTTGCTATTCTTCTGATCTTCCAGTTGTCAGGGACTGTTACAGGAGGAATCAGTGATTTTCATGACTCTTCATCCCAGAACTGTTTGGCATTACCACACTGATCCTTTCCTAGGTCGATTGTCATGCATCCCTGTTGTAACAACTGCAGCAAGCGCAGGGTCCTACTTACTTTGAAGAATGGTCAGGAACTGTAAATGCTCAGTTATATTTTTAATTGTGATCCTTCCAGTTAAAGGTTTTGATTTCTAAACAAATTCTGCAAGAAATATGTGTCAAACATCATTAGATGTATGTTCTGATTCTTTCTCATCCTTGTTATTCCTGTTAGCAGCAGTTTTGGGGTTCATAGCATTTGACACTGAGCTCCAGAGCTCTTGATGCGTTAATTCTGTGTGACTATCAGCTCTGGGAGCACTTGTTCATAGTTAATGCTGACATTGGAATGGCCAAGTGTGTCATGTCATTGATACTGTGTCAGTTGACCTGGTGTCTCTTTGCGATCTAAAGTTATTTCCTGTGGAAGAACAATTTAGGACTTTTGAGCTGTGTGTTTCAACTGCATAGGACTGGATGGGAAAAGATAGGAAAATGTAACATTGTTGATAACTACAAGCAGAGTTTGTCTGTCAAGGGCTTGTTTTCTCAGCTGGGCTTCAATAGTGTTACCCATCCTTAGTACTTCAGTCGTCTAAGGATAAAATGCTGCATTTGCTTGGAATGTTGGATGTGTCTTGTCTTTTTATGGGTCCCAGAAAAGCGTTTGAGGAGGGTTGCTTGCAGATAGATTATTTTTGAAAGATTTTTTTTAGATACAAAAAAGCATTGACTCTCTCTGTATGGATATTTTTATTCAGTGCCTAATTGTGTAACAAGCTTTTATGAGATTTCCCAAGATGGAACTGCCTGTAATTACCTGGGTACTAAAGCCTCTAAGCAGTGTACTAGTGCTGCCCATTGTACTGTGTAAGCCCATATGTGCAGTCACTGCCAAAAGATCATATTGTCTTTCATCAACTGCCAGCCAGTGCAGAGTTCTCTAATGCTTATCTAGCATTTTTTGACCTAGGGTCTCTGGGATTCTCTTTTCTTTTCCCTTTTTTTCCCCAGGTTTTTAGGCTGTGCTGCCTCTTATAATTAGATAAATGTAGGTAGAAACAAGGACAGAGAATAAACAAAAGATGTGCTTGCCTATGACAGTGTTCTAGAAGATCTCTTCAGTACAAGATTGTCTTCCGTCCTCTCTTGGTTCTTGAATATTTTAGTGGTTTTGAAGGCAAGGAAAAGGGGCAGAAGGCACACAGTACTATCTTACTGCAGCATTATGGCATTTGGGAATAGTGGGGTTTGTGTTCCTACAAGCTTGTGTTGAGTCAAAGCAGCTGGTTTCTAGTACTGAGCTGGAAGGATGCTTGTGTGTGACTGTACACAGACCTCATGTTGAAGACCACTTCTGGTAAATAACTTCCCTTTAAATAGTTCACTCTACCTTTTTCTCAACAACCGGTATGAAGGATAAAGAGGAAGAGATGTACATGCTTTCATATTGAAATGTGTGGGGAAAGAAATTAAATGCAAGATGTAGAATTCTAGGCTCATCTTATTTTCTGCTAGGTATGCAGTTGCTATGGTAATACAATACCAGTTTAAAAAAAAAGTAACTGGAGGTGAGAAGACCAAGTTACTAATGTCTGTGGAGAATGAGGTGGTTTGAGTCTATAACTTAATCAGTATAAATGTTAAATAAAGGATATTAAACTTAACTGGAATTAAATTGTGGGAAAGAAAGGACAATGATGGTT
This sequence comes from Acanthisitta chloris, assembly GCF_000695815.1. Classification (NCBI taxonomy): domain Eukaryota; kingdom Metazoa; phylum Chordata; class Aves; order Passeriformes; family Acanthisittidae; genus Acanthisitta; species Acanthisitta chloris. The sequence goes on from NW_008683126.1 coordinate 23,350, forward strand.
GCCTTGCATGTTGTCTTAGAGTTTGAAAACATTTCTGATAGTATTATGTGCATAATGCAATGGCCTGCTCCTGAGCACTGTTTGCTGTTGGGGTTCTCTCCATATAACCAGTTGAGCCAAGAAAGCTTTTGTAGCTTGAAGGGAGCTGGACTCAGGATAGTGTTGATGCAGGATCCAATGGGATACTTATATGTATAAATATATATAGTTAAAAATATGTATATATTCTGCCTGAAGAAAAACAATGCTGTTAGACAAGTTTGTTTGCAGATCAAATATATACTCTTGGGAGTTGGTAAATCTTCTGTTCAGTCTAATCCAAATAGAGAAGTTTGAATGACATTCCTTAATAGCCCCGAGTGAGGATGATATAGGGCTTGCAATTGAGTCCCCTACAGTCAGGATTCCAGGCGGTTTCCTAAGAATGCAGCTATACTTTTCATTGAGTTTCCTTTGTCAGACACTCTTTGGCCCTTTTTGTGGAAAGAGGAAAGCTATGCATGTCAATCAGTAATAAACCAGGTACATAGCTGATTTCCTTTTGACCTCTTTCATGTGAAACCTTCGGGGGAAATTAGTTTTGTTCTCACCCATTCTCTGTGCTTGCATCAGTAAAAACAGAAAATCAGGAGGAAGCATCAGATGCACTGAAAAGTCCCAAGTATTCCAATTCTTTGCCACGTGTTATGGTTTTCTCATGTTTGTTCCTATATTTGAGATTGTATCAATCAGTTAATTGTTTTTCAGACATGAAGACGTATTTTTTTCCCAGATGAGATGCTTGCAGTTATGTAAATAGAAATAGCTGAGGTGTTTGGTTTAGAAATTAAGTTTAATGCTTTCAAACTATCTCTTAAAAAAAAGCAAACAAGAAAATTGTTTTAACAACTTGCTGCAAATTCCCTAACTAACCACTATGAAATAAAAGAACGCAATATATATATACTAGCTGCTTATGTGGAGTTTACATCAAGGTTTGGATACTGGCTGCTTATGTGGAGTTTACATCAAGGTTTGGAACAGACTAGTACTTTCTTGCTGAAATTAGGAATTGGGATTTTTGAATGCTGCATGAGAAAAAAAAATCTTTGAGAAAGCTTTGAGTTTGCTTCAGCATTTGGTCTTACCCCTTGTATTTGGCATGGTAATGGAACTGTTCACACCTCTTGAGTCTGTGGGGTTGGTTTTTCCCCCCCATTTATGATTGCAGTGCTTCAGGTGAAATGAGAATCCTGACAGTGCTATCAGCAGCCAGGGATCTATCCAGTCTTTCTGATACTTGTAATTTCTTGTTACAAATCTAGTCTGTCTATTGAGGGCTTCTCTAGTTGAGTGTTTGGATAAGCTTTCTTTTTCTCATGAATCTGTGTGAGTTAATTGGATGCAAAAATAGTCTAGAATCTTCTAAATGCCCTATGCTGTCCCTTAGAAGCTTTTTTTTTCCCCCTTATTTTTTTTCTCATTTCAGTTAACTAGATATAAAACTGCTGCTATACCTGGGAATTTAAGATGTTCTGTTAATCTCTCTGGCTGTTGCTGTTAGTGATTATTAATGTCCTGACCACTGCTGTATTTTTACTGCAGCATGTTTGAAGGCTGACACTTGAATTTCTTTATCTTTTCTGTGAGTAAAAGCAAAAATAAATGCTGCCATGTATTTGGTATCTTCTTTATTTCGAGGTAAAACTTCTGTGGAGTCCTGCCCAGAGGCAATACAATGGCGTGCAGGTAGCTTTGTCTACTGTTATGCATACCCTAAAAGTGAGAACTCATTTTGCATTTCAGTGTTGATTTTAATGTTAACATCTGCTTTTCAATGAAAGTACAGGCATGAGTTTGTGGGATATACCCAAGTTACATAAAATCTTTGCTATCTGATTCTATAACATATCTACCACATCAATTCACTTAAAGCTTAGATATTTGGAGCAGGTAATCCTGGCAGTTAAACTTCTTTTAGTAATTATACCCAAGCTATGTTTCTTCAGTGGGAGTCTTATATTAACATTACCTTTTCATTCAGTTGTGCTTATCTTGAAGAACTGAGGAAGATACTCGGCTGAGAATGGGCCTGTTCTGCAGAAAACTGAACAAAAGAACACTGCAGTGAAGCAGTTCTTGCTGCTGAAATTCTGAAGAAAATATTCTATTTTAGATCAGCTTTTAAAAGTGGTTGCTATCCCTTGATTTGTAGCTCTCAACATCATGCATCCTGTTGTTTTGAAATGTTTAAGGTTTTTGACTAAATGATGGGTGTCTTACTTGTAATGTATAGCACCTGAAGCAAACTATAAATGTGTGTGGAGAGTTTATAAGTCTACTTATATAGAGTGAATTGCCATTGCTATGTAACCCAAACTTTTGTTTCTTTTAAAAGCTGTGTCTTCACAGATCTAAATTCCTTTTCAGCTCCATTTACCTCTCAATTCCCCTTTACCTGGAAGTGAGTTGACTAAGGAACCTTTTCGATGGGATCAGAGGTTATTTGCTTTGGTTCTTCGTTTGCCTGGTATTACAGCCCCGGAATCGGAGCAGATGACGGGGGTACCAGTGGATGACTCTGCAATCACACCTATGTGTGAAGTCACAGGAGGTGAGTGCCCTGGTTTCCTTTGGCAAGTCATTACTTTTCAAACTGCAGATTAATTCTGTTTAGTTCAATTAATCATGTGATTCCATGTCATGGAATAATAAGTTCTTGGAGTGCTTGTAAAAACGCTCAAGACTGATATAATGAGACTAAAGACACTTACTGCATTAAAGCTACAGACAATTTAGTATAACCTGTCCTGGAAGAGTGAATCTACTTTGGAAACTCTATAGAAGAGAGGGTTTTTTTGTCTACTGCACCTTGGTATTGCAATTAGAAATTGTAATAGTCTCTTCTGCAATACAATTTTGCTTAATTCCTCTCATACTCTGATCTAAAGAAGCCAAAAGTAAAGGAAATGTATTGGGTTGTTCTGGGCTTTTCCCTTCTAGAGCATGCAGAATGCATAATAATTCCACAGAATTAATACTTTCCTCTCTGTCATAAATCATGTTCTTAATCTCTTAGAAATTAGATTTCGGATCAAACTCAGGCATCGATTTTATTACACTTTAAAAACATAATGATTCTTCTGATGCATCAGAGGGGATGTGATAGAGAGCAAAGGGATTTAAAAAGTATTCCTAAAGGATTTGATTCCACTGCTTTGACCATCTCTAGGCTGTTGACTGAAATTTGTGGGCAGTTTTAAGTGGTGATGTTTGTCACAAGGGGGAGCCCATTTTCCATGAATGCAACCAAGGATTTGAGTTGAAGTCCTTAAGGGTCTAAAATTTAAACATTTCCAATGAGGTACGTGTCACTGCTTCACTAGGCTGCCTTGCTGCTTAGAGAGAGTGTTCGGGAGAAGCTCTAAGTCAATGATCCATACGTGAGTCAATGTGTGTGGCGGTTTGAAATGATCCAAGTTAAAATAAGGGCAGAAACACTGAACAGCCTTAACCTTGACTGTTTTGTTCTAGGTCGATCATATTGCGTGTGCTCTCCAAGAATGCTGAATCAATGTCTTGAGTCATTGGTGCAAAAAGTGCAAAGTGGAGTGGTAATAAATTTTGAAAAAGCTGGACCAGATCCCTCACCAATTGATGGTACTTGAATTTTTTTGCACGGTGGGATCAGACAACAGGGATGACTACCAATACAAATTAGTGAAATTAATGTAGTTGTTGCCAAGGCAAAAGGGAAACTGTTGCAGTTTAAAAAACATTGCTACAAAAAGGACCTGCTAATTCTGAAATTCCAATGGAGAATTTCAAAGTACTGGGTGTAGCTGCTTAGACACCTCTACACTGAGCGCATTACTCAGGTAGTCGTAAATGGAGTTATTCATGTCAAACACAGTTCAGTAGGTTCATGAGGTTTAAGCAGTGGTTTTCAAGCTAGAAATGTAAATATCTTGATATGGAAAGGCTCTGGGTTTATATGCATATCCTTTTTTGTTCAGTACAGAAGAGTGGCTGCATTAAGAGTAAAAATAGCAAATACAACTGTGCAGCAGTAACTTCTCATTCTAAATGGCTTAGCTAGGTCCCTCTTCAGATGTTACTAGGAAGTGCTTGTTGGAATTTTTATATCTTACTCTGCTGCAGTAAAAAGTTAGTCCAGCAGTATTAGTTATGTATATCACTTCTTTTATGCACGGATTTAAAGGTTATCTGTTAATAACGATTGAGGAGAAAGAAACTGGATTATTATGGAAGACTCCAGATAATTGGCTTTCTCAGCTCTGATCCTGTAAACATTCAATGCTTATTTGCTTTCTCATAGTCTCTGTTTTCTGCAGAAATGCTTACTGACAGCTATCTGCTATTCTTAGAAATATTATTAACTGCAAGAAGAACTTCCCTGGGGTTATAGTTCTTTAACTCTTCAGAGAAGCTGTTTAATACTCTCGTTGAGTTTGAAAACTGTTGTGTCTCATAAAGCCTTTTTCTTATGCAGATGGGCAAATGGAGATATCTAGACCCTTTGGACCCCAACCTTGGCACAGCTGTCACAAACTTATTTATGTCAGACCAAACCCTAAAACTGGGGTTCCAATAGGTCATTGGCCTGTTCCTGAATCCTTTTGGCCAGATCAAAATTCTCCAACGCTGGTACGTACTGAAGTTAAATAAAGCAAAGAATTTGTGCCTGTTGGAATATTCCAGGATTTTGTATTCACTGATTTTATAAAAATCTCAAGTTTTTTTCTTAAAATAATGTATGCTACTGCTCCTTGGTCTGAGAACTAATCATTAGCATAGTGTAATGTATTTTTATATTTCTGCTAATATTTGAAAATCATTGAAGTAGAAGTAATGCAATTGTGTAATTGTTACCTACGTTCCATGATGATTTTTACTGAATTTTTGTTCTTTTTGTAAGTTTGATCTGAAACAGGTGTGCTGACTAGCACACTCACTGACTTCCTTGTAAATTTTATCCCCTTTGGTTGTAAAACATACAAAGTCCTTTAAAAAATGCAGGTGGTTGAGGAGTGATGCAAGTATGCATATTTACAGGTTTGATACTGCTGGCATCTGTGGCCACATTCATTGAAGGATGCGGATGCCCTTCTGAACTACAAGGCAAGCTAGCAGATATGAATAAAAGTAAATCTTCTGTCGTCATTCAAAAAACAAAACATCACCGTGTACTGAGAATTCAAAAGCAGTTCTCTAGGAAAGCTCCTGTGTACTCCTTGTGATCCCTGTCAGTGGCATATCTGCCTCCATTTGCTGGGTAGAGTCCGTACAGTTTGTCCTCTACTGCAGAGTTTGATTAAGACTGATAAAATAGATCTTGCCAAGTGAAGAGTTGTTGAACTAAATTGTCTGAAAACATGAGGTTGACTTGCCCAAATGCCAAGAAGATGAGAATTTTTTTCTTTCTGTTGAAACATGTGTAACATTGTTATGTGCAGATAAATTTCTGTTGACATCAATTGGAATTCTTCACTGAACTGTCTCATGCAGGTTTGGGGAGCTAAGTTTGCTGCTGGTGTTTCAAGACTTATTTCTTTACTGTTCTAAAAATGTAGTGTCAAAATGCAGCAGATGTCGTAATTCTCATCTTTTTAAGAGTCCATAGTTAGATACTTTTCTTTTCCTTCTTGTTACCTGAGTGGAGTTGTCTCAAACAGTTTTATGGTTTAGTATACTGTAGGTAATGGCACTACCAAGGATTTCTTAAATATGTATGAAAGTCAGCTAATAATTATGTTGACAGATCAGCATGTAAATGGCTGTTCCCACTGCTCTGATGTAAAAATAGTTCAGCTGTCTAGCTTAGGGTTATTGGACCTCTCAAGTCTTAGTATTCAACTTCTTTTGCAGCCCTTTTGTTCCTAATGTAGCTGCTTTGTCTTGATCAAGAATTCCACCACAACTATTTATTAGTCGCTTTCTTTGAAGAGAGTAGTAGTTCCTTCAATTGGTTGGGCCTCCTGTTTTGTGTGCAGTTGGACAGTATACCTGCCTCAGAGTGGAGGCACTCAAGCCAAGACCAGCTCTGTTGGCAGATAACATTTGAGTGGCTCATCATGAAATGAAGAGGCTAGAGCTTATTAACATAGAAAATTTGCTTTCAAGGTGAAGTGGTAGGAGGGTCCAAGAAATCCTGTGTTTCTCTAGTTTATCTTGTGTATTTGTTAGTTACCTTTTTTTGTATAGAGAGTAAATGGAAGGAGGCTTCCCAGTTGAGCTCTTCCCCAAATTTTAGTGGCCTTAGAGGAGGCTCTGGGTAAGTACAAGAGGTTACATTCCTCTCCTGAAAGCCCTTCATTGGAAGGTGTGCAGCTCCAATTTTCATCACACACTAAAAATCAACTTTCCCTTTCAGCAAAAGAAATTTCAAGTAAGTTGTTAAGTTAGAGTTGAAACTTGAGGCACAAAGGCCTTTTTCATGTGATCCAAGCACTGAAATTCCTTTAATTGAAATAATTTTTTCACAGGCCTAGTTAAAATGTGAGTTCTTTTAAAGTTTGGTTTTTCGGAATTCATGCTGCTCTTGGTCTTTATAGTTCAGTTGGAATCTTGTAGCTGTGAAATTTGCCAAGAAGGAAAACTGCTGGGCGAAGTCAGCAAATGCAAAAGTACAGCACCTGCTTCTGCAGGGAATGAAAGTGATCATGCCCCAGAGTAGTGTTGAATATTTTTTTGTTCCCACTGGCACTTAACTTCCATTGGAAAAGGCTGTGTGTAAGTGCAAGAAGTCTTAGTTGCATACTGTTCTAGACTTACTATGTAAAATATTTGGCAATTAATTAGAAAATAAGATTCCTTCAGATTTTAAGACAGTGCTAACATCATAAATTAATTGCTTAGGACTCAATGTATACAGTGCTGTGTTGAATAGGTTCCTTAAATACATGTGTTCTCAAAGCAGCTGTATTGCTTTAGTTGCCATAGCACAGTTGCATTTTAACTGTTGTGCAGACTTACTAACAGTGGAATGCTTGTATTTAGCCACCTCGCACATCTCATCCTGTGGTGAAATTTTCCTGTACTGACTGTGAACCGATGGTCATTGACAAATTGCCTTTTGATAAATATGAATTGGAACCTTCACCACTGACTCAATTTATCCTGGAAAGAAAATCCCCTCAGACCTGCTGGCAGGCAAGTAGAGTGCATGCTGAATTCAAGTTTTTTATACAATGCTGGTTTTCATGGACTTTATTCTCTAGTCAAAGTGGGATGTAAAATTTCAGTACACAATACTTTGGATTTACATGCAATATAATGTGTTTTATTGCAGGTATATGTGAGCAATAGTGCAAAATACAGTGAACTTGGTCATCCTTTTGGTTACTTGAAAGCTAGTACAGCGCTGAATTGTGTGAACTTATTTGTGATGCCTTACAATTATCCAGTCCTCCTTCCACTGCTAGGTAAGTAACACTTTGTACAGATTTTGTGGTAGGCAACTGAAACATTGATGTCATCTAAATAGATTAGAGCAGTTAATGCCTGTATTAATCACACACCTGCAGAAAGGTAGAATCAGTAACTTGTTTCACTTGTCTCCTGTTGGCTGGCCCTCATGACTCAGACTCAGCATGTAAGATGATTTACTTCATCATCATACTTTCAGATATGTTTCGGTGTCACTTCTTTAATTATTTTAGGGTCCATTTTTCCTAATCTGTTCTCATGGCCAATTCCATTCAATAAATTTATCAGGTTCCATTTTTTGGCTGCAGCCAATCTTGTGTATATGTTTTATTGTATATATATTAAGTTATGTATATTAATTTAAGCATTGAGGAATTTTCATTTCTTCAAGAGTTTCATTTACTAGAAGTTTTTTATAGAAAAAATATGATGCCGTCTAGACATGCTTTTCATTTTGTCTCTTTTTCTAACCGTCAGATGACTTGTTTAAAGTACACAAGGCAAAGCCTACATTGAAATGGCGTCAGTCATTTGAAAGCTATTTGAAGACAATGCCTCCTTATTATCTTGGGGTAAGATGACTTACTGTGTAAAAATTTGTTTCATAGTTATCTTTCCACTATGGCTGTAGTCTCTAAGTAGAATATGTATTGATTTGAGAGTAGTTCAACTTCTTGCATAATGGTAGTGTGTTCACTGGAGTCCTGTGGAAGTTTTGATAGCTGAATGCTAGGAAAGCTTCACAATTTCATAATACAGCCTGACTTGTATATAAATGGTATGTTTTATGATTGTTAATAATTGATTCTGTGTGAATGGAACTAAGTTATAAAACAACAAAAATGCTGCCCTGAAAGTATTTGGTTTTGTTCTTTTCTAACTTTGAGAACCTTGGATTCTATTTGAAATGGATGCAGTTAGTTGAAGTATGTCTGAGGTTAAATATGACCATACAATATATTCCATGTTTCAGCCTTTGAAGAAAGCTGTGAGAATGATGGGAGCACCAAACCTTATAGCTGACAATGTGGAATATGGACTTAGTTACAGTGTCATTTCATATCTCAAAAAGTTGAGTCAGCAGGTAATGTTGAAGCAAAAGAGCAGTAAAAACTTATTCTAATATCAGGATAATCTTAAAATACTCAAGTTGAATGGCTTTGAAGGAAAAAAAGAGCAGGAAGGTCAAGATAATACCTTCCCATAAGAAATTAGCAAGAAATAATTTTGATTTCCTGTATTGAAGGAAAACGTAACGTTTAAGTATAGGCTTTATATACTGGACTGATAAGATAGATATGGAGGTAGAAATGGGTTTTTTCTATTTAAGGAGCATTTTACTTATGGAGATGGTAAAATACATTTGTCCAAAAGAAAACATGTTGTCTTACCTTAGATATTAAAGATGTTCTAGCGTTTTTCAGAAAATAGAAATTTGTACTTTGTGCATCTGAATCGGGAAGTGTCCTTTCTTTGGCTTGTGACATGAAATGGGTAGTGTTCAGTAAATAACTGACATAATCCCGAATCTTGAATAATACAGATGTAGAAGTGACAAGTGACTGTTTGAAATTGTTCACTCTATTCAGAGTAGTGCCTGTTTTTGACTAATCTCCTCCACCAGCTAATGCATTTCTGCCCTGCTACCTCTGCTTTTAATTGAACTGTGCATGTTAAGCTTTCTGTTCAAGATAATAAAATAATGCAGTAGGCTTGCAACTTAAAGATAGGGTAGTGCCAAGTACTCATAACTTAGCTAATGACTTTTTATCAACCAGCTTTTTCTTAAAGCATTAGTATAAATTATTTGAAGCTTTGAAGTTTACAGCAAATCCTGTGAGATCAGTTACGTTGCTCACTATTCTGTGAACTGTCGTCTCAACCTAGACATCTTAGTCTCCTCTAATGTAATAACATGCACTGCAAATTGTACTTAAAGCTTCTCTAACTTCTGAAAGGCCCTGCCAGTCAAGACTCAGTGTTCTCAATAAGTGCATTTTCAAATTTTGAGTAGTCTGTAAATTTATGTGAAACTGCACAAACAACATGGGCAGGTGCATTACCAAATTCCTTTTGGCTCTTTATTCCACTCTATTCTGCCCAAGAGCTGGCATTTACGAACATGTTTAATTTTGGTACAAATCTAACATAATATTGGGGGTTAGGTTTGTCTAGTCAAACAGAATTGGGTATTATCTTGTATTTCATATTAATGTTATGACTATCCATATTGAGCATTTAAAAATTTGATGCAGTTGGATGACTGATCACAACTATAGTTGTGGGAGTATCAGTCTGGTGGGAGTTAAGACTGTTTTCTGCAGTTACAGCTAAACACTGAGACAAGATAGATTTGCAGAGAATTACTAGTTATGAAATTTTATGAAAATAAAAGCATTGCATGCATATTGGTGCTTAGATACCATAGTGGGCAGCAGAGGAGAAATATGCAGAAGACCTAGGCACAGACTGTTCACTATATTTAAAACTGTAGTAAGCATTAAGTGGTTATATATTAAGCACTCCTTAAGCACTCGTCCTGGTTATGGTCGTCATAGTGTGTTAGCACATTGTTGAATCTTTTAGGTAGGAATTTAAAATGAATAAGTCTGACTAATCCTTTTAAGAGCATATTGTCAATTTTATTTATTTATTTATTTCAAATTAAGGCCAAAATAGAGTCCGATAGAGTCATTGGCTCTGTAGGCAAAAAGGTAGCGCAAGAGACTGGAATTAAGGTCAGAAGCAGATCACACAACCTGTCTATGGCACATAGGAACGATTTTCAACATCTGCTACAGGGGATTACTGGGGAAATTCCTCATAGACCTCTAGACCTCAATATGAAGGAGTATGCTGGGTTCCAAATAGCTTTGCTGAATAAGGTAAGCACCACTGTGTGTAATGTTGTTATTTTCAATATACTTCCATTGAAATGCTAGATATTGTTTCTTACATGGCATTAATTGGAACTTCATTTACTGGAACCATAGGATTTGAAACCTCAGGCTTTTAGAAATGCTTATGACATACCCAGAAGAAATCTTTTGGATCAGTTAACACGAATGAGATCTAATTTACTGAAGAGTACTCGCAAATTCCTCAAAGGACAAGATGAAGGTTAGATAACAGTTTATTTTTTGTATACCTGTGATGTGATTGTTATTAAAAAAAAGAATATAATAACTACAGTAGTTCTTTAAAACTCAGTGGATGTCTGATACTGCCATTAAACTGCATGTTTGTTTAGATACTTTTTCCTTAAATAACTTGTTGGAGAAAAAATGGTGAGGACAGAAGATGGCAGGTTTGCTGCCCTCTCCTTTAGTCCATATGAGGAGACTTGGACTTTAACAGAGGATTCTTTGTTCACTGTTTTTTCTGAACTTTCGTGGATGTATTTACAAGGGCAGTTGTGAGCATTATGATCTCTCTCCATAGAGGTGGTTTGTGAGTAGTGGATAAGTAAACTGGCTCACTGGGTGCTGCCAGTGTGATTCTTTTGCACTTTAGGCCAACAGCAAATAGTTAAGCAGTCAGCTAATTTATTCATTTATCCTTTTCCTGCGTCTTCTGTCATCTAACAGAAGATGGTGAAATAAGTGGAGAAGGCAAGAAGGGCAGTGCAAGTGAAAGCATATGTTACATTAGTCCTGCCACTCCTTAGGTCAGATTAACATCTGTGCATTTCCCATTACATTACCACTTTGTCAGAGTAGTTGTTCTTTGGGGAGGAGGTTAAACTACATTAAAACTCATGTTAGTTGTTTTTTCCTGCTACTTCTTCCAGCCTCTGTTTTTTCTGGATCACGGGCTTGGCAGCTCTAAAACCATAATAAGTGTAGAATCAGGTCCTATGGATTTTTAAGAATTTGTTGATTACAGTGGTCAGAAATCACCCTTGTTTCAGGAAAATGACAACTAAATTGCAATTTAAATTCTTGGCAGTTAAATTTTGGGTGGCTAAAATTGGAGAGAGTTATGTCAGAGGCATGTGTAGCATGGCATTACTGCCTTGCATTAATGTATCTTTTGTTTATAGTAATGTTTTAGTTCTAATTTGTTTCCAGTCTCACTTTTTTCACCTGTTGAAAAGTTACGGAACACACTGGAAAACTAACATCCATGCATGATGACTATTGCTTACTTCCCTATCATAATGGTAAAGCCACAAGACACATACTGATTCATTTAACCCAAGTCTTCTGCAGGTCCAAACAGTTACAAATACCAGTTAGGCATGAAAAAGGGTGAGTTTTGCGCACTGATTTTGTTCATGCATTTGATAAAAGTCTGAAAACTGGAGGTGTGAAGTGGATGTAGACTAAATTCTCATAAGGTGAGCAGTACTGTGTATTAATAAACCTTTCTGTTACAATAGATCAAGTTCACAGTGTACCTATAGCACAAATGGGAAACTACCAGGAGTACCTAAAACAAATACCTTCTCCGCTCCGAGAACTTGATCCTGATCAACCACGAAGGCTTCATACATTTGGCAATCCATTCAAATTGGACAAAAAGGTGACTTTTCTATGCTACTTTTCTAAAATGTGCAGTTGTGTGGGGGTGCTGCTGCTTACATTGCTCTTTGAATAGACTGTTGGAGAAACACTTTCAAATATTTTTACAAGTACTGCTTGCAAGAAAGTGTCTCAGATGTTTTTCCATCTATAGTATCCTATTGAGGACAGTCTTTATTGGAAAAGCTGTATTATGCCTCTAAATTGTATTGTAAATGAAATACATTTGTCACTGTAGTATAGCTAGTACATAATCATGTTTCCTTTACCAAGCTTCCAGCATAAAAAGCATCCCATAACTTTGAGAGTCTCAGCTGTCCCTTTTGTTCAGATCTGTCATAGAAGTGACCAAACTGCCAGTATCATTTAATTGTATTAAATGCTTGAGTCATTTTGCAGTTACTGAAAAGGAAGTTCGATGGCCCACTCAGTTGCCTTACTTGGCAGACTGTTGGATAAGGGCCTTAAGCACCCTGACTTGGTCTTGGAAGGATTTTAGAATTCCAAACATAACAGCATGTTGTACTTAACTGCCTTATGCATGCTAAATATTACCATAATATCAGAGCATTAATTGTACTTTATATTATGTGTCTTCAGTGTAAAGCTTAAGAATTCCTCCTGTTCAATTAATTACAGGGAATGATGATAGATGAAGCAGATGAATTCGTATCAGGGCCTCAAAATAAACATAAAAGACCTGGAGAACCGAATATGCAAGGGATTCCGAAAAGGCGACGTTGTATGTCCCCCCTGCTCAGAGGTCGACCACAAACTCCCCCAGTTGTGAACAACCACATTGGAGGAAAAGGGCCTCCAACACCAATTGCACAAGCTCAGCCTGACCTTGTTAAACCTATCGCTATTCACAAAAGTAAGTGAGCTTTCAGAATCTTCACTATTGGCTTTTTAATTTATGCAAAAAACCCTCTTGTTTGTGGAAAAATATCACTTGGTGATTTACCGAATACAGCAGTTTTATCCCTCATTTTTGAAAATGAAGTCTTTAAGTGTGCATCTGGGATTAATTACAGAAAGAGACCATATAGTCCTTCAGACAGAAGTCTCTTTCATGTGAATTCCCAGGATAAACAATGTATTTCCTGTACTAAATGAGGAGACAATGTAAACAGTCGGAAGGGTGTTCTTCCTTTGCCTGGAAATTGAGATGCTCCAGAAGTATCACAGCAGGAAGTTAATTTGCATTTTGCTCTAGTGCAGTGAAATCACTTCCCTTAGTGTGGAGCTGAGGTGCTGTGTAGCCATCCTGCTCACTGTTTAGTACTAAAGCAAACCTGGTCAGTTTGATTTAATAGGGAAAGGCTGCGGGTCATAAAAGCATGTTTTGCAGGTGGTTTTAATTTTGTTGCTAGTCCATATAGCACTTTCCTTTTATGTATAAAGAATATACCTGTGACTTTTTTTAAAAGCCATTAATTGCCAGGAGATACAGCAATGTGCTCAGTGTTATAACCCACAAACACATTTTCTTACACAGGACATGTACTGTAGAGTGTACAAGCTGGAGCATAGTTTTAGGTGTTTAATACTGATAGAATTCATTGGCTTCTATCAGTTGATAAAGAGTGTGAAATTGGCAAGTGTAATCTTTGTTTTTTCAGCATCAGAAACAAATAATGAAGTTGCAATTGATGATGCCATTGAGAATCACGTTACAGACTCACTTTCATCAGACGTTTTCCCAAATACTGAGGATTCAGAGTTCTCACTGTCCTCTTCTCCGTTCAATTCTTTGGATCGTCCGACAGCTCATACAGAGGATGTAGGCCATGAACATTTAGGGAATAACTTGAATGTTGATGGGTTTTTGGAGAATCATGAGGAATCAGGTAGTAAAGAACCAAGTACTGGAGAGACCTTGCCAATGTCTTCACCCAGCAAAGGGAAAAAACCAGTGCATTGCAGAAGTTCCAGAGAGATTAATATAGAGCTAAGAGCACAAATTATGAAAGAGATCCGAAAACCAGGAAGGAGTAAGTATAACAAATTCTCTTTCAGACGATTGGTATGAGAATTAGACAAAGAATTCATATTAGATCACTACTTCAGAAATGTACTTGAACCACGAGACTGAAGCAAAATAAATTTAAAGCTGAAAAGACTTGTTTTAAAACCTCTGCTAAAAACTTCACAGATGAGTGATTGAAATATTGCTATAGCTAGCAATGTGCATGAAAGTCTGGGGGTTTTTTTTAATATTTCAGTATTAGAATTATCTGAAGTTTCAGTAATATCGTAAACTGCAATATCCTGTGAATTTTCATGTTAATTTTAATTAAATAGGATGTCATTGCTACAGGCCTGGTTGATAGGAGATACAGATTAAAATCTTAAAAACCCAGAATTAAATCTGTTGTATTTCACTCAGATCTATTACAACAGATACCTCTACAGGCATTTTAAAATAACTGTGATTTTGCTCTTCTCTTTACCTTAAAGAATATGAAAGAATCTTCTTTTTACTGAAGCATGTACAAGGAAGCTTACAAACACGACTGATATTTTTACAAAATGTTATTAAAGAAGCTTCAAGGTAGGTAACTGAATTGCATTAACCTTATAAAACTGCACCATGTAATGCCATACATAACTGCTTGACAGCCATGCAGTTCTTTGAAAACAGTGCTTTGCAGTGCAAGGAAATAATTCCCTATGTAAAAAACAAACGTGTAAGCTTCCTGGTGTGTGTTGCTTGCACAACCTTATCTTTTCCCCTCAGATTTTGTCTTTTAAATGTTAGCAACTCTAACTGCCAAATCACCCCAAATGTAGATGGGCAATGGTATAGAAAGAGAAGGTAATTTTAGAAAAATCATTCAGCTTCTAAAGTTCAGGTGTGAGTGTACTGCTAATTTGAGAAATTTATGGAGCCGCATATTACTGTGGAACCATTGGTGGGGTTGGAATATTGCCTGTAAAATTCAGCTCTTAAGATCACCTGTGACTTTCACTTTTCTTGCACAGCCTCTCTATTCCAGCTGTCTTGAATTGACACTTCCCCTACCAAATTTGGCAGCGCTTGAGTGTTGCTGTTGGATGCATCAGAATTAAATCCTGTCTCCTACCATAACCATCAGTTTTCTGTATCTACTGGTGGAAAAGGCTGGCAATTCTTAATGTGTGGTCATTTTGTCCACCTGGATAACATTGCCTACAAACCCTATGCAGTTCTCTTTCCTTATTCAGGCAGAGCTATCAGATTTAACCCTGGGTTAATCAGGTTCCCTGCTTCCTGCAGGAAACATCTCTAGGCCCTCCAGAGGTGTCAAGATTAGTTTTGTTTCATTAACTGTTAGCTGACCTTTGCAATGCTACAGAATGCAATACAAATTTGGTATGCTTGCTTTCTTTACCTGCTCCAAGGAACTCTGAACACAGGCTTAGAAAAGGTGTTGACTGTTTCAGCAAGGAAGTGTATGTTGATAAACAGTCCCCATTCAATTCTGGAGGTTAATCTGCTACAGTTGTAAGGAGAGGTAGATTTCTAAAACAATCCATTTTTTTCAGCTTCCTTTGGAAAGTATCTAGCCCACAGTTCCTCTTTTGGTAGTACTTTGATGTCACTTATGAGAGGCAATGAGGAAGAATGGAGAGGAAGCAGTACTTGGAGTGTGGGATATCTGTGGGGTACTGAGGAGAGCTGTGAGGAGGATGGGTAAGGGGCCAGAGCATGGGTGTTCAGTGAGACAGTGGTTGGGAATGGGAGCTTGGTTTTCCTGTAGTCAAGCTGGGATTGTGGGGGGGGTCTGTGATATGGAAATTATGGCAGATGCCATGTCTCTGTGGGGCAAGGACACGGACTAGGATGCCTAACAGGAACTAGAGGCTTTTACTAGTATTTAGTGAAGTCATAGGACTGAACTTGGTGTATAGTTCAAAATGTTTTCATTGCTGCCTGTCTTAGCCAAAGCATCAGTCAGATGTGGCTTTCTGCAGAGATGCAGAGTTGTTGCAAGGGCTAGCTGGAAACAGCAAGGAGCTGTTCTTGCTGAGGCAGGGGTATAAGCAAAGGTGACAGAATGGCCCACTGTCCAAATTGATGTGATCAATATGGAATAGAGCTGCAGGGACTTCAGAGGTATGGATTATGCCTGTGCTTGTCTTTAATTTCTCTAACTTTTTAATTTGTGGGCTTTTGTCAGGGAATCTGCTCTACCCTGAGTAAGGGCTGTGTTCCTTCACTGGTACCCACTAACTTTTTCACTAGCTTTTGTGAATGCACTATGAAGGGATGTAATAATCCCTAAACGCTGTTGCCAACTTTAGGTTTATAGTTATTTTGTCATTTATTCAGAACTTCTGGAAACAGCAAATGCTTAACTCTCCCTTTTCTGGATTTCTGAAGTCTAGATGTTCAGCAACCGATGAGAATAGACTGTAGTAAACAATTTGGTACTCGTTAAATGGAAAAGCGAGTTAGTAGTTTACCAGAACTTTAGGAGACAGTGTGTGTGTATATATATATGAGGTATGTATAGCCTCATCGTGCACTGAAGTAATAAGTGAAGTTCAGTAAAAGTTTTGTGAATGTTTCATGTATTACTGTGCCATCCATTTTTGTGCTTTCTTTTAAATACAGGTTTAAAAAGCGAATGCTGATAGAACAGCTTGAGAGTTTTCTGGAGGAAATCCATCGCAGATCCAATCAGGTCAACCATGTCAACAGCAGCTAAGAAACACTGCACACAAGAGAAAGCCACAGCAGGGCACTGCTGTCCTTACTTGCATTCATTTTTGACATGCACTCTTATCTCAAGGTCCTGTACCTGAAAGAATGAGAAGCTGCTCTATAAAATGACGAGAAAAGTATCCATCATCTTTTTTTTTTCTCACTTCTGTTATTTTTGTAATGTGAAAAATACTACAAAAACATTTTTATTTAACTAAATGGAGAACTTCTTGCTTGTCATGGACATGTGTCACTTTCCCTCAGGTTCTATTTTTCTTAATCCAACCTTCAAAACTATCACCTCTTAAGGTTGAACTTTGCCAAAAACTTGCTTTGTAATTTTCAAAGAAAAAAAGCACATGCATTAAACAAGGTAATGTTTTGTATATACAGTTATTTTGGATATATTATTGTAAGTTGTATAAATGTATTTTGAAAAATATTTAAGAAAAGCACTTTTGTTATTCCATCAATAAAATCTCTATTTTAATCTTCGTGTAGGTTTGAGTGCAGTTTTTATTGGAATGTTTCATTTTGCCTTCTCTTTCCAGAGCTTATATGTTCTAGTATCAGTGCTAAAGAAGGAAGAATGGTTTTGTATCACTGGGTATTCTGTTCTTAATCATAGAATGAGTGAAAGAAAGCTAATGCTGAATTGCAGTTACGGTAGGATGATGGCTTGTGTACTGTGTGCTTCAGTATTTGGTGAGCAGCATATAACAAACTGATGTTCTGTGTGCACATCTGCAGCAATGACAAAACCCACAGTTTCACTGAGGATACAATGCAGTAAATCAGGGTCAGTAGCCTTTGAGGAAGGCTGCACAGGGTTTTTCTGTGTCAAAAGGTTTTACATGTTTACAAGTGCAGGAACAGCCAGAAGGTGCTTCTAGTTGGGTACAGAATATCTCTGATTGTTTTACTGGCCATGTCTTTCATCTGTGTTAGATGTTCCATACTTCAGGGAAGCCTTATTTGATTCACTGGGAGCTGAATCAAACAGCCCTTTCTGATGCTTTTCTTAGGAGTCAGTGGTTTGCAGTTTTCACCCAAAATCTTTATGGGCCTGGATTTCTAATGCCTGTGTCATGAGTTGAACACTCACTGTATCCCAGCATTTGTCAGGGTGCTGAAAAAACCACATTTTTCTAGATGTCTTTAGCCTCATTCAGTGTTCTTTAGGTCTGTTCTATGCTGTGTACATTTTAAAGTAAAAAGGTAGTAAAGGTAGTACTACTACCTTTTTTAGCAATATTTACTTGGTCACTGCTTCAGTGGGAATTTCTGCTTCTTACCTGTCTGTCTGGAGCAGTCTGCCCAGGAAAGTGGTGGAATCACCATCCCTGGAAGTGTTCAAAAAAGTGTGTAAATGTGGCACTTAAGGACTTGGTTTAGTGGTGGACTTGTCAGTTCATTGGACTTGATGATCTTGGAGGGTTTTTTGGAACCTAAATTATTCTGTGATTCTGTGTCAGTTTTGAAACAGCCTTTCAGTTTGATTTTCTTTTCACAGCATTTTGCTTTTTGCTTGTGACCTTACTATGTCAGCTGGATTGTATCTGTCTAGGGTCAGACTGGATTTCAATTTTGTTCTTAAGCTTTGACTTCAGAACAGGGAAATGTAATTGTGCTTGAAATATAACATCACAAAGCTTTTTTTGTGGGATGCTTTCGTTCAGATGACCAACATGCTCAGCGACAGTTGAGCTGACTTTAACCATGATGAAGTTAAGCCGAAGCTGTTGGTCCATATTGTTAAACCATTTAGGAGGCAAAATCTGTTCCTTTTTTTTTTCCTCAAATGTTTATATGCTTACTGTCTTTGCTGTAGTCGTGATGCTAATGATTCCTAGAGAGCTCTAAGTTTCCAACAGTGTGTACAATGTAATAATGTAGTGGAAGTCCTTCTCACTCTTACACTTGCAAAAGTGATGTTTCTTAAAACAGCATTTTAATAAATACATATAATATTGTGTTTAGTTTCACTGGAGGAAAGCTCACCATAGGGGGAACAGAAGACAGGGTATCTGTCTAGTGCTTATGAAGGATTTGTAATTCTTCCTATCAGGAGTACTGAACCTGTAAATGAAAGCAATATTAACATAATTTCAATTTTGGTCCACATTTTGAAAGTGTAGTGCAGTTCAAATACATAAGTTAAGCATGGCATTGGCAGACCATAGAATCATTCATGGAAAAACTGACTGCAACTGCATGCTTGTCTTAGAATGATTCGAACTTTTTTGTTCAAAAAAATACAAAAAGACCTTTCCAAAGAGCTGGTAACCCAAACCAGAAATTTGCTAAAATCTGAAACTTACCCAAAGCATTGGCTTAAGAATCACTTTTGAACTGAGCAAAACAGAGCCTGAATTCATTGCTTTGTGTTGATATTTTAGTTACAGAGGAGATTATTACAACTCCTTGAACGAAATCACTGTCTCAGGTTCATTGGATTTTGCGGTCAGTTGTTTGTATTGCTGTTACCTTGCCTGTCCAAAGGGATTGTGTTCAAACCTGAAATTCAGATTAAGAAACTCTAAACTGTTTCAGTTATTTTGGGCAGAACTGTGCTGATTTAGGTCTTGGAATATATATTTCTGCTATTACTAGAAGATTGATGCAATGAAGACTTTTGGTCTCCATAAGGATTCATTGTGAACTTTATGGCTATACTAAGTTTTAAATAACTCTAGGTTAATAAAGTATAGTAATAGTAGATCTTGTTTACCCTTTTCCCCTTTTCATACCTGAAAATCTTCAGTCACTAAATCTTAGCAAACAAAATGACAATGTTTTCACTTTTTGCACTAAAAAGCTTAAGTTACAGAAATGTATTTCTGATTCCAAGTTGATTGGAAGGTATGCATTTTATGCTTCACATAAAAATCCTGGTTCAAAATCTGATTTCCTTCCTCTTTATATAATTTATGTATATATACTGCAAACTGAGTCATTTTATTCCCCAAAATCAGTTTATTCTTAATCCTGAAGAGTCTGTGGCTCAGGCTACATAGATCAGCCTATGAATGCCTATTTATTTTAAGATTCTGCATTTGCCAAGTAAAAATCCTTTTATTCAGTGCCTGGTAATGCTTGCCAAAGCATATTTAAAACAACCCCCCACCAAGGTAGTAGTGTTTTTCTCTTTAGGTGCTTACATTGTGGTGAAAATGCAAGATACAGGTTTTTGAAGCTGGATGTTACATACACAGCTATTCACTAAGGGAACAATGTGTGTTGCATGGAAGCAGATGAGGAAAATTATTCTGTCTGGTCTTCTTGATAGGCCCCAATGTTTTACTGAACCCTATAGGTTTCCTGGAAATCTAAATGGATGTGACCCCAGTTATGAGAGAAACTTGGTGGTTTGAAAGGTTTTTAGGAAAATACTAAAAGTGCAAATTCACTGCACTGCTAAGAATGGCAAGAGTTGTTGGAGATGGCCTAATGCTTCAAAGGAGCGAATACCTGCTAGATAGTGCATAATGCTATTTTTTATTATTGCCGAAGACCCTATATGGTGTTTTCTTTTGGCAGAGATTTGGGAGTAACTTACGTGATTGGACATCTGAAATGAGACAAATAACCTGATACTGAAGCTAAAGGAGCACTGTTATGTTTCACTCTAAGATATGCTCTGCACTATTATTTGGGGGGGGGGGGCTTTTTATGTTTGGAGGTGGGTTTTTTTGTTTGGTTTGTTGGTTTGGAGGTTTTGTGGGGGGTGGTCTGGGGTAGGTCAAGAAAAAGTTACCAGTTTCAAAAGATGCATTTTTTTTGGCAGAAGTCTATTTGCTGTGTGCCATCAGTATAGCCATTAATAAATTTCATTTGTAGGAAAAGATTTCTATTTTAACTACTTCAGATGTTAATCCAGCTGATGCAGCCCGTTTGTAATGTGAATTGCCCTGTGGAGATCAGTTCCTAATGCTGGGGTGTTTAATGCAAGATCTTTCTAGTGCCTGTAACTGTGGTAAAAATCTTTTTGAGCACATACTGCATGTCCAAAGAAGAGGCTAATCTGGCTGCCCTGACTTCCATGACTATCATTCATTCCTTTTAAGGAAATTAAACTGTATTCTTTAAGCTTTAAAGACTCAAACCCCACTGTTTTCATGGTGGTTGAAATTTCCTGGACTCGAATGGCACGCTATTTACAAAGAAGTTGAACTTATTTCAGTGCCATTTGTGAAGGACTCTGCTACTGAAAGGCAGAGCATGCATACCTGTATTGGCTTCTCTCAGGAAGAATGTGAAAGGTCTGTCTGCTTTGAAAATAGGTGTTCGAGATCTTTTTAGTAACACCATTGCTGTAATGCAACAAAGAAAACATGAGTAAAATGTATCCATTTTCTTTCAGTCTTCTGCATGGTGCCCTCAAGCACTGATGTTTAGTACCTTAGACTACATGCAGGTGATTCGTGCATATTTTGATGCTGAAGTGAGTCTGTCTGGCTTTGGATTTCAAAGGTAATGTAACTTCTGTTGTTGTCACAGCCCTAACTGCTCAAGTCATGCCATGCTATTTCCTAACCTGTTAGCCAATTCCTAGCTGTGCTGTTCTGGTGAAAAAGACAAGCAGGGCACAAACATAGTCCCTTTTCTAATTAGGAGACAAACAACAGAGATGTATCTTTGTTATGCTGGAATTTCTCTTGTCAGAGCTCTCAACAAAACCTAAGTATCCTCAATCTCAATTTATGATTTGCCTTTCCCCTCTGGTTGTGGGTTAATTATTAGGTTAAATAAAGTCCTTAAGAGTCATGATGGCTCAGCTATTATTAAAATATATCTGGTTTAAATAAATTCTTCTTTCTAGCCATATAGTATTAAGAATGCATTGTTTAAAAACCCCAATACTGAAACCTCCAGATTTGGATTACTTTTTGAGCAGTTAAAACAATGGAATTAATTTGAAAATTCAAATAAGACACAGTAAAACTAGTTTGAGAGGCACTACTTTAGTGCTCCTAAAAAAAGTGCCTAGTTTAGTTTTCAAATCACCATGTGACTAGATCCAGAACTTTTGAAGCAAACAATAAACATAATTATACTCTTTAAAATCAGCTTCTTAGCTTGATATGACTGGAGTTAAGGGAGGTTTTGGCATTGGTTTCAATGGGATAAGGTTCTATTACCCTTAGTCTTTGGTATGTAACTGAAACTACCTAAAAGCTTTTATTTTGTATGGGGATTACCAGAAAAAATTATTAAAAATATTACTACCCCAATAAAGATGAAAATTAGAACATTTGAAACTATACAGCTCTGCAGAAAGGTTATCTTAGTTATGTCAAATGTTCACTTTACACCCACATATGTACAGCATGTGTCTTACTCAAAGCTGTTGGTAGAGGAATACTAAAAATGGCAACTGGGGTGTGCTCATGTTCCTTTTGGCATTGTGACTGTGGGATGTTTGAGTGAGGAGATGTGCAACTGCTTGGGCACCACAGTGAGATGCACTCCTGTGCTCTCTCTACATGCCTCTTGAATTCCTTCCTGAAAGAAAGGTGAATTGGGACCGACCCAGATCTTGGCCTGATGCACAGTGAAAGACCACCAGCATTTGCAATGTGCATGGAGAGTACATCTACAGTTGGCTCAGGCCAGGAAAGCAGAAAGTGAGATGTGGCTGACCATCACACAGCTGCTGTGCTGATATTTGAACAGCTTCTGGACAGGTTCAGCCTCTCACGAGAAGGAAGTGAGTGGCAGGGGTCTAGGGCTGCCCTTGCCTTTCATGCTCACTTGGAGCATATCCAGATCATCTGAGGCTTTCAAAAGGGAAACCAAAGAGCCAGAGGCCTTTGATAAGGCTCATGTGACCAACAGAGGAAAAAAAAAAGGCACAGCTCAGTAGTTTCGCTTCCCTTACTGTATGAAGGATTTCTGTTGAGATGTAATTCAGGCAATGAAGGTCATTTACTGACTCTGCAGTGCATAGCTGATATTTCACTCTGTATTTCCCCACTCACTCAGCCCCAGCTGCTCACATGGAAATGATCTGTTAGCAGAAGCTACTGCACGTGAAGGTCACACTTCAACGTATGTAAGAATCAGGCCTGTCTGTATAAAACTTTCCCATTTTTACCTTTCATGCTATCAAAGAGATCCTCTTCAAACCCTTTAACAGTTCAAGAACTATAGGTAAAATGTAGCTAACCTTTTGTCACTAGTTCTTTTTCTGATCTTAGCAAACAGATTTAACCAACAGGGGAAAAGTTTATTTTCTCAAACTGGGCTGATAAAGTTGCTTTTCATTTGAGCCTTTACATGTTAGTCTGAGGTCAAAAGTTAGAGCTCTTATGAACAATTACAAATGTAAAATGGAGGTGTGTTAAGTATAAAGTTAGTACTTAGGTTAGGTATACATTTAAATGTTAACATGATAGGTTTTTTTCATTTATTTTATATAAAAGACTAGTAGTTGGTTTCCTAGTGATAAGCTCCAGAAGTAAGGAGTTATGTCTGTGTATTTGATTTACCTGTTGCTCCTGATGCCTTTGTACCATCTTCTGTTATTTCAATCTCTGCTTTGTGAATAGCTTCTGAAATGTAAAGACTATCTTGCTCTGTAAAAAGCCCCAGAAATGAAGTTATTTTCTGAATTTCATTGTGAACACCTTAAAAAAATCAGAATGCCTTTGCCCTTTTTTTTTTTTTTTTTTACAGAATCTAAGAATCAAATAACTGTTATGTATTTCAACCATCTTTTCTGTTTTCCCACTATGGACAACAGTGGACTGAATGCTGAGTGAGAGTTACTTGTTTGAGAGGTCTCCAGTTTGTGGTGAAGGCAGGCAAGGTCACACGGTGAGAGTTGACACTAGTTAACACAGTGAGGACAATGGAAGAACTGAGGAACCCATGGAAGGGAAATGGCAGAAAAAAACACTCTTCAGGAAGAAATGATGGGACTGTGACATCAATTGGAGCTTGGAAAATAATTATTATCAGAAAGATACTGAGGAGAGGGTTACAAGTCTGTGTCTTTCCAGCTGACTGCAGAGGGCAGAAAGCAGGAAACATGGAGGAACTTTTTCTTTCTTGTCTGAATCCAAGGATAAAGTCCAACATGTAGGTTGAAACAAGGTAGTACTAAAAGAGCGTTTTGTCTATTTCTGTCTAAATTTTGTCCAGGCAAAAGTCTAGGATGGAAGCAAGCACAATAAATCTAGGAGAGGCAGAATTTTTAAAATTAGATAAATCTTACACATTTTTGAAGAAAAAAATAGAAGATTTCAGGTACAAAGAAGCTATTCCAGGTCTGAAATGAAGTAACACATTTTGCTAAATGTGATCTGAGCAAATATTCTGAAGCTTTTGGCTTCTGCCTCATATGGAGGAGGAAATGAAAAGGTACCTATTCTTTTTTCAACTTTATTGGTTAAGTAAAAGATAAACTTTCCTTATAAACTCTGCCTTACATAACTCTTAGACCACCTATAACCTTCCTCTTCTGGCACATAACTGAGTAGAGTAAGAGTAGAACTGAGAAGGGTCTCAACCTATCCTTTAACTCATAACTCTGCCACAGGCAGGGTCAAATACTTCCAAAAGCCTTGTCCTGTATGACAAAAGCCACTGACTTGCATACATAGGAAAGAAGCTGCTAAATCATATTGTCTATGGACTGATTTTCCTCAAGGTATTTATCTTACTTAAATAGATATTAACTTTTTAAAATGCATTCTTGTGTATTTTGTAGGTATATTGACATTTGTTTGCAATAAACAAGGCAGTAGGCTTTAACTAAAATAATTTGGTACTGCTCACTTTTTTTTATGTGCATGTCCTTACAGTCTGAGATATGCACTGCAATAGAACAATGCTATGTACAGCTTTAAAAGTGGCATAAAAAAGCCTCCATGAGTCAAGTGTCTTCTGAGGTTCATCCCAGGAAAGCAACTTTGCTGTAAAAGCAGGTTAGTCTGAATTGGAGGAATTTCATTTATTCACTCGTATGCACAAGAATCGCATGAGCTCTCTGCATCTCTCTGGGCAGCTACCACTCTGAATCTTTAATGAGCAGAAATTACTAGGTTGAAATACTTTCTGTTGCTGGAAGTAGTCAAAAGAAAATAGATAATTTGGATTCGTTTTATATTTAGTATTAAATAAGGGTAAAAATTTTCCAACGAGCAGAAGAATTTCAGGCTCTCAAAACTAAGAGTTTAATCATAACACCAGTATTTTAGGAAAGGGCAAGTATAGCTTAGTCCACTGGTCACTGGATTAGCAAGACAACATGGGCTGGGCATATACCAGTACTGTTTGCAGTGTCAGGAGCTAGAATATATACTTGTTGGGCCAGCATCCCTGACTGTTAAAGGACTACTTAAAATCACAGATAGGAATGTAAGTTTTCCTAAAGCATCCTACATTTATGAATAAATAACCATTTTCCAGGCCTATGCTCTCTTGATAGCTTTTAATCTGATAGAAATCAGAAGACAAAAGTAAGCTTAAGACCGAAACCAACCCTGCCCTTGTCAGATTCCTCTTTCCTACAAAACAGCTCAAAATAAAACTGCCAGTGATAAAGTAGAACAGTTGAGTGTGAACTGTGGTGTAGAGTTTTGCAGAATACAATCAATCAGAAGACCCAGGTCTACCAAATCATTCAAATGTAGTCTACAACTATTGGGTCAGGGATCATTTTGTATTCAGTCAAGCTTCTTACCTGAAATGCCTTTGAAATTAGCAGCGATAGGATCAAATGCATCTCTAATTCCCAAGGTGGAAAAAACTGTCTTTAGGTCAAAAAGACTTTGAATACTGAACCTGAAATAAGCATGATAGATTTCATTTAAATGCAGGATTTGTAGTTTCGTAGAGTTAAAAGGTGTAGCAGATGTAATTTATTTCAAGCCTTTGCATCCCATCCATTTATTCCTGTATCAGCCCAGTGCATTCTGCCTGATTCAGTGTGCTTTGCAGACAAGCAACTCATCTTCACCTGAAGACATTAACAGAAGGAATCCCTTGCCACCATCTGTTGCAATCAGATTGCCTCTCAGTCTTCTTGACACATGAACTCTGCATTTCTCCAAGTGTTCTCTTTCTAATAATTTTTTGGCTACAGCAAATGGCCCTTTGAAATGTTTGCCAAAGATTAGCTTATAGAAAAAGAATATTAATGTACAAACTGTTTTTCAATGCTTCACTAATGTGATGAATACTTCGTAGGAGATGTGTAATGAAGTACTTCCATGCTGATCCATACAGTAGGTACAGCCACAAAAGGCCTCCTGCACCTGGCTCCTCCTGCTATGCAATTTCATTGGAATAGATGACAGAAAATATCTCCACAATATGTGTGTTTGCTAACAACAGCGAATGACTAAAGTGGAACATGGATGAATTTGTGCATGGAAAGAGGGGTATGACTGCTGGGGGGGCTCAAGTTCTTTGTACAGTGCTTTTGTAGTACTCTGATAAGTTGTAAAAACAAGCTATCATATGTTTTTCAAAGGTTATGTTTTTCCTCTTCCTTAAGCAAAGAGGAAAAATGAACTGTGGGAAGGGACCAGCAACATTTCTGTCTTTTAGATCCTTAAAGGATTAAGACCCAAACAAATTTTAAGTAAAGCTGTAGGATGAACTGAAACACTTAGGGTTTTTTCAAACAGAAAAGTCTTGTCATTCCCAGCCCACCTTCTCATGGCTTAAGGAAGGGTTAGAGCTTCTATGATCATGTGATGAATAATGAAATTGAAAGCATGTAATTTGATTTTGCTCAGACATTGCTCATGTCAGTGCTATCACATGGAATTTTGACAACTGAAGCAGTGAAAGCCATCATGCTAACATTGCTTACCTAGGTAGAAAAATGTCCATCTTTGTTCTCTTTAAGCTGTTGGCCCAGAGGGTTATGGTTTTGGCAGAAAGGTGAGACTCAATTTGGGGCAAAGGTGTTCTTTTGTGGCTGGGAAGCACTAGGAACATGCTGAGTTTCTCCCCCAGGTAGGGTAACTCGACCACGCTGAAAGCCTCTAGAGCTGCAGTCTGGAACTGACCTGTGGATGAGCAAATATAGATGTTACTTCATTATTGAAGTGGGAAAAAGACCCAAACCTACAACCCTAGTTGGGGTCAGCAAACAGTTTAGAGCAGCAGTGGTAGGATATAAGGAGTTGTTTGTAGCACTTGGGCTTTTGAGCCAGCTCAGGTTGCTATCAACCCACTACAGTCTCTCATCTGAACAGAACTGATTGTGTGAGTGAGGTGTATATCTTGGCAGAAAAGTACTAATGCCAGTAATGGCACCTGAAGCATCATCTCAGCTGAGCATGGGTATTTTATTACTTTCTCATATAGTAGCTGTCCTCCTTGCTCAGAGGTTAAAAAACATTACTAAGGCAATGACAGTAGCTGTGATGACTCTTCCTTGCAATATATATTCTTTCAATAAACTTACAATTTTATACTTTCCACTAAAGTTTCACTACTGGTAGACATTACAAAAACAGTGTCCTGGTTAGTTGATTGATATCTGCTTTTCCTCATGGTTCCATCTTTATTACCTTTAAAAATCAATTTTAACTTTATTTCAGGAAACAAATCGTTGTATTAAACAATAGCTAGTTTATGTTTATTTAAGCACCAAATTTATAATTTTTGAAAACCTAGGTACAAAGACCTATCAAAATCAGATGAAGGTTACAAAAACTAGCCTCAAAAGTAAAAGCTTGGGGGCTTCCAAACTTGCATTTAGTTACACAACAATTTGTAACAACTAGTTAAAAGTACCATTTTAATTCCATAATTCAAAGAGCAATTATCCCAGGCATTTCTGATGGACTCTGTAACACAGTAGAACTATCTGAGAATCCAATAAATAGCATTTCAGGAATGCTCAGCAATAGCTAGCCAGCCAGGAGTTAAATACGTGTTAAATACAAGTCACAAGCAAACATCTTGCTGCCTTTGCGGCAGCTCATCCAAACTTCTGAATCTGCTCCTTCACCCAGCAGTAGCAGTTGTATCTTTAAGGATAGATACTCACACTTATTGAGTCAGGGATTGTAAATAATAAACTATAGGTAGCTCATGTTCATAATACATAAATATTTGGCAATCAATACATAGCTCTGGGATGTCTCAAATATTTAGTGTACAGGGTTTGTTAGTTTTGCAGATAGGGACTAAATAGGATTCATTAAATGTTGATTATTCTAGATTAATTTTTAGGCTCTTAAATGAGCCCTCCTGCCTTGAAACGTGGAGAGAGAATTGCTCAGTTAAAACCAACTCCCAGCATGTGGATCATTTGCTGGGAAAAGACATTCTGGTTTATAAGGGGCAAGCAAGGAAGATTTACATTTGTAGTGCACTGGACATGAGTGATGTAATTTGTGGGCATAACAAAGGTTATACAGTCCTTATGTGTTGATTAGAAAGAAAATCAAAGACTTTATATTATTGAGCCAGAACATTTAGTGTTCCTTGCTTGAACTGATTTTGAGCATCCCATAAGGGTTATATATATGCTATGCTAGAATTCAAATGTAGTTAACAAATTGCTTGGAAAAATGAATATGTAAAATAGCTGCAGCGTTTAAGAGGTGTGTGTAAGCAGTAATGTTGACATTTTCTTAGAGCAGTGTTACTTGTCCCCAGGCTGGTTTGTTGTGCGTGGCAGTGTTAAAAGGATAAACAGTTTTGTAAATGCTGCAATTGATAGAGGCCACAAAGCTAATCTTTCTTGCGCTGTGTTTTGGATCCTGGTGGGAGACAACTGCTATCATTTAATAATGAAGGAAAGTTTTCTCAGGCCTCTGCTTTGTTGTACTGAGCTAGTCTTTTGCATTAATTTCAAACTGATTTGTTTCTAGCATTTTTAGTGACAAAGACTGAATTGGCCCAATCAAATCTGACAATCAGCAAATTTTAAATGATCCCTTTTCTTTTGGCTTTACTCAAAAGTCTCTCTAGCTGCAGAGAGCTCACACATTTCAGGCTGGATGAAAGGTAATCCCAGTATTTTGTCGAACTTTCCTTTTCTGTGCAAATATTTAGTGCTTTGGCTACTTACTTAAGGATAATAGGATGGAGTTCTTGCATTTAGGCAAGTGGTCAGACAAACACAACTAACAGTTTCACATCAAGTTTGCAAGGACTCTGGAGCAAATACATGGTCAGACAATGCAGCTCGGCTGCTGAATTCCTAGTCACTGGCTTTACCTGAGATCTCCACTTGTATAAGCACTGGCAGCCCCCTCTCATTTCTTTATCTCACTCTACTAAAAGAGAAAGTTCAGAGAAAGGTCCATTCCTGAGCTAACAGCTGTATTTTAGTCCTAAAAAACCCTGATCATTTACCTGAATAGTTCGTAATGGAATGAAGGGTGAGACTGTTGTGAGTAGCAAAGCCCTTCCGTGAGTTGGTATTATCAAGGGCTGAAAAATCACATGCTGCTGTAGTAGTTCACATTGCTCAACAACAAGGATGATGAGGTGTGGAGTTCTGGAAAGGGAAACTGCACTCCTCAATAAAGTCATTTAACTCTCAGAAGATTCAAATGTAAAGAGGATGGGAATGGTCCAAGTGAGAGGTGTGAGTGAAGGCATTCAGGAGCTAGCAGTCCCAGCAGGGGCAAGAAGCATGGTGGGCACACTGTGGATGTGCTGGAAGAAGAAACACCACAAAGACATTGCAGTAAGGACAAACTTGCAAAGAGCAGAAGAAATGATTTCTTGGCTAGGTGAATTATGGTTCAGAGCTAAAAAGCTCTGAAATAGCAAACTGCCATCTGCCTGCTTGCTGTGACTGTTGCACAGCAAAGGAAAATGTTTTAGCCATATAAGCAAGACGAAAAGGAAGAAAGAATAGTATTGCTGAACACTGAATGAAGTTGGTTTCTTAGATTTATCCAAATTACTTGCTGTAACTGGTGGGAAAGAAATAATGTGATGATATAGCAGAAGATAATGGTGATGTTCTTAACGGAAATATGGGAAGAGCAGGAGGAATTATACCACCAGAGATGGAAACAAGGTTTACATTACTTGGCAGAGAGACAAATAACCTGGGGCCTGGATGATCACTACCCCAGAATACGAGAAGTACTTGCATATGGAATTGCAAATGAGTCAGCAAAGATTTTTCATAGACTGTAGATTCATTTGTTTCCTGGGTCTGGAAAGCAGGAGTATGTTTATAAAGAAAAATAAAATAATCTGGGAAATTTTAGGTCTTTCTTTGAGAAGGTTCAAGACATGTTGAGAATAATAAAGTCACAGAGGGAAATAGAAAGTGACATAAATTGCACTATCAAGTAGTCTAGCAAACAAAGCTATAGACTTTTTTGACTGGGTAACTAATTTGATAAAGAGGCCTAGATCCAGCCATCTGATTTTAAGCAGAACATTAAACATAGTTTCACTGTGGCACTATTTACAGGTAGAAGTGATGGTGATTAGAATAAGAAATAAAAGGCAGCAAGCAGTCACATGAAGGGGAAACCACAATGAGCAAAGGTAAAAGAGAGGCTACCAAGTTGAAAATTATCACCTGTGGCTTTTCAAAGTATTGTCAACACTTTCATCAAAGACAAACAGTGAGGTTGCCATGATGACTGGAGTGATGGAAATCAAATAATGTTTCAAAACCACCAAAAATAGGTATATGCCCATGGAGATTTCCATCCCCTTGATTTACATAAGACTCATCAACTGGAAAAAAAATGCAGAAAGGAAAAAGGCCCAGGTGGGGCCAACCAGAGTAACCAGCCCGAGCTGGTTTTGCAGTACACTGTGCAAGGTATTTTTAGCAAGACATAGAAATACTAAAAGGATTTTATCGCATATGTATGTAGCCTCATTAAAAGTGTTGTGTACATTCATGGTCATTTATTTTCAAGAAAGATTAATCTAAATTGGAAAAGTGCAGAAAAGGACTAGTAGAGAATTGGAGCATCTGCTTTTTGAATAGTTTAGAAGAGCCTGACATCTTCAGCTTAGCTAACAGGAAATTGAGAGGCAGCTTGGTGACTCGCAAATACTTTGGGAGTAAATATCAAAGCTGAAGAGAAGCAATTTAACTTATAGGATAAAACTGCCATGATCTTAAGATATAAATTGGTCTTGAAAAAATTTAAACTTGGAATTAGGAAGGTTTTTGCCCAAGTGCAGTTCTGAAATTTATGGTAGAAGGGAAAGGAGCTTTTTATATTTTGAAAGAGATTATATAGCTAACTGGCATAATTCCTGGTGGTAGAAAATTAAGCCTGCAGCATGAGTCCTTCTGTCAGCAACCCACACACACCAAGCCTTTGAAAGGAGCCTACACTGTATTCATGTGTTATACAAATAAAAGTCTGACCTATATTTATACTGTTTTAAGCCTATGCTGAGATCATCCACTGATTTGGTATAAGTGGCATAAAAATTTCTCTCCTTTTTCTTGCAGAATTTGTCCCTGAAGTTCTGCAGTTTTACCCTAAAGCCTTGGACACAGGCTGTGACCAGAGACAGGAGGGACAGGTGTGCACTGCTGGTGCTCCTGGTTACACCATCCTCTTTCTGATGCTCATGCACTCAAGAGACAGTGATTAGGCTGAGGGGCCAGGAAATTTCCTACCCACCCCACAAATCAAATTGCTAGGAGCTTGATATAGTTTTAGTCTTACCTGCCCCTCCGTCATGGGGCCAGATGTACTTCCTACTGTCCTTCCTTCCTAGGCAGTTTTATCTAATGAGCTCCATGCTATTGTAAAGGACTTTGCATACTGTGGTAGCCTCGGTGCCTCATGTTCCTTTCTCCTGGCACACTATCTTGGTGCCTTTCAGTTGTTTTCTACAGCTGACAAGTTTCTTATGGAGTGCTGGGTGGTGTTGCTCTATGAAGGATGGAACATGGACAGTGCAGATATTTTAGGAACCATTTCGAAGCCAGGATCTGTTTCATGATTGTCTGGCATTATAAGGAGTCAATTTGGTCACCTGGGTGGTCTCTTCATTTGATGGATTCCTTCTGAGACTTCTCCAAGCTGGGAAAATAACTTAGTGTGATATCTGTGGAAATTAAATAATTCTGTTTGATGTTGTACAATAGATAAATTAGTGATCAAGGATAGTTACCATAGTTAACTTCAGCTGTGTGATGCATTGTGGGCACTTTCACAGTTGAGCCCTCTGATGTGGTAAATGGCAACATCTGGGTATCCATAAAGGAAAACTTCTTTTGCCACACGCTTCTGAAGTACATGGTGCTCACCAAGGCTGCCTGGCTGAGTGATGACCCAGCACTCTCCAGTGGCATGTCCCCATCTGCTTGGGAAAGAGACAGGGAGGGGGGAACATGCTGTCCCACTTGCCTAGGCCTGAAGGCCCGGTCTGTGTGACTAAATAAAGCAAGTTGGGACCACTCTCCACCCCTAAGGGCAAGAGGCACAACTCACAAGGCACTGTTAACCCTGTACCTTCCCCTCCTCACCTGTACCTGGACCTCACTGGGGTTGCCTATTGGTCCAGTCTTGCCCCAGGACTGAGCTCAAGCTGGTCAAAGTTGTGCCAGGACTGTGCTACTTGCTGAACAGTGCATGTGACAGCAGCCCAGTGATCAGCCACATCCCCTGTCCCTAACTGGTTTTCCAGCCTAAATGAGCCCAGATGTATCTCAGAGTGGTTTGTCATTAACACCAGAAATCCCTCATGGAATGGAGTCATGATTACAGGCTGCTTTATGTGACTTCAGTAACTAATCAACTGAAGGTTATATCCAGAGTGTGACAAAAACTTTATACTTGGTTAAATGCAATTTCTCTCATTACTCTCATTTTACATTTTATTCATATGTAACCATTCTTGTGGGTTGCTACATTACCTGCAGTGTTACTGGTGATCCATTCCTGTATTTGGGCTGTGGTTCTGTTGAGGTCAGTGAAGTTGGCTTGCTGCAGGCTGCTGTTTGCCCAGTGTGCAGCACGTGCAGCAAACTGGGGCAAGAGCTGCACGTCAGTGTCCACAAAGAAGGAACACGCCAGTTGAACCACTGTGCCTTGGCTGGGATCAGTCACTCCTTCATACACCGTGTGCAAGAAATCCTGCACACTTTGATCTGCCAGGCAAGAGAGAGGGAGAAGCTGCAATCATGTTGAGGATAAGGATAACAGAGATTGCCCCAGCAGCTCTCAACTTCAGTGCTGACACTGGTGTCCTCTGATAGTTAAAGCACTACAGCAACTGAAGCACCCTTAACTTTATGGAGTATTACTGTCAAGCACTACTGTCAAGGACAGGGATGCACTGGACATAGGAAAGCACTCCATGTTGCTGTAGAAATCACTGTAGTGCAGATATGTCAAGTGACTGACTTCGTATCAGGCTTACACCTCTATGCAAACACAGTTCTTATCAGCTCATAAGGTACATTTTTTTCTTGGGTACTCTCTGAGTTCCCGTTAGTGAGATCTAGTATCTCTGGCCGTGTCTGACCAAGCTGCTGATGCCACAGTACTGCTCTTCTCCTTCTGCCATTATCCACCCATCCCAGGAAAGATATCTCCCTGATGGCCCCAGGTCTGTCTCTGCCACCCTTAGCCTTTACATGTTATTTTGTTTCTTGAAGGATGGTGCCCCAAACTGGCCCAGTATTGCTGATGAGCCCTGGCAATGCTAAACAGAGCTGATAGGCTGATTCATGTGTGTTACAAGCAACTCTTCTATTTATACAACTCACAACAGTATCTGCTTTTTTTTGAAGTGCAATTGTCTTTTCCATTCAATAATAATTTCTTTTAATTCCTAAGATCCCTCAGATTCTTTCCTAAAGACACTATATTCTTTGATTCACAGTTCCCCAGTTTAAATGTTTGATTAGTCCTTCTAAATGTAGAATGTTGCACTTGTTCTTACTGAATTTTGTCCGACACACTTCACAAGTTTCTCTGATTTTCCAGGATCCTTTTAAATACTATCGGTGTCATTCCAAAATTCCATAATGTATTCTCTAGTTTACTGTGTACTAATGAAAATAGTTGAACAGTGGCCTGGTCTCCTGTTTCTGGGAAGCTCATAGTAGTTCAACAGCGGTGGCTTCTGTGATGGAAGCAGGGTTGGGGTGTGGGCCCAGAAGGAACATAAGTCCTGCAAACATAGAGAATCTTGTATTTTTAAAATCACAAAGTTCCCACAGACTCCATTGAAGGGTGATTTTACAGCCACTACTTTGCTCACTGCAATGATTTGTGATGGGATGATTCATGCTAAGGTGACCTGAAGCCTGGGACTTGCACACTATCTGAAGGATGTTTATGGGTTCTGTGTAAAATTTCCTCAACCTTCCTGTGTTCACAGTTCAGCTCTTTCCCAATATCTCTTGTTGTGTTTTGAAGGAGACTTGCCTACATCCAGATAATAAAAGTCTTGTTGAGATTGCTATTGACCTTTAAGACATTTTCAGCAGATTCTCCTTCTATAACTAAGTTTTCCATGAGAACTGGGAAATGTCTGGAGCACTGCTTTTCTTCAGCAAGACATCAGTACCTCTTGGCTCTGCAGAACCACCAGGACTGTTCTGATTTCCTCACCTAGTGCCCCAATTTCTGTGTGAAACCCCAGTAACTCACTGTCGTATATGAATTGCTGACCACCATCTCCAAGGGGGATCAGTATTGTGTCCTTTGGTTCTGTACTTAGCTGAGGTGCCCCTCTGTCTTGGCTTGAAGCCTGGAGTGCCCTGGGTAGATCATAAGTTTCTGGATCCCCAGGGTCATGGCTAAGCTCACCAATATGTGTTGATTGTAAATCTTTGTTTTGACTGAAGAGAGGCCTGAGGAGTAATCACACGGTTTGTCCAGTCACCTGTGGGTGTAAGCAGAGCTGGAGGGAAGCCAGGCAGGACTGCCACCTGAGATACAGGTGGTTTGGGGTGCCTAACCAGGGAATTCAATCCTGCCTGGACGGACCTATCCCAGGCTGATCAAGTCTTCAAGATCCTTGCAGGATCCTGAAGCCATGAGTCTCCAGCTGCCAGACTGGAGACTTTTACAGCATCGGTTCATATTCTTCATGGGGTAAAAGGAGAGTTTCACATCTACTGATTTCTGCCACCTGGGAATGCAAAGTGTGTTCTCTGACCTAATAGTGCTGCTTTAATAACCTGCAGGGAAGCTAATCACCTATGGGAAGTTTGGTATTAAAATTTAGACCTATTACTCTCTAAGAGATAAAATATTGAAATCCTTGAACAGATGTCTAGAAAACTCACACAGTCTGAATTGCAAAGTGCTTTTCTTGTGTGTTTCACTTTAGTATGGGAG
Organism: Acanthisitta chloris; assembly: GCF_000695815.1. Taxonomy (NCBI): domain Eukaryota; kingdom Metazoa; phylum Chordata; class Aves; order Passeriformes; family Acanthisittidae; genus Acanthisitta; species Acanthisitta chloris. Next base: position 58,263 of record NW_008683126.1, read on the forward strand.
CATTTGGTGAGCTCTCTGAAAGATGTGAGAAACCAAAGACGGTAAATTTGAAGCAGATGTGAATGTGACGAGTGGTATCCCAAGCTTGTAACTTCACCAAAGTGCTTAGCTAAACGAAGTCCTGAATTCTTTCTTGGAGAACAGCTCAAAATTGCTTTAAAATACTCCACTGATGATAAAATAAAACAGCAAGGAAAAAGCATTTTAAAGCATGTCATTTTGTCTGTGCTATCTAGAGGTACATCCCTTTATACATTGTTACTTAGTACTAGAATAAAGGTGAACAATTCTTCCAAACATTGAAAGATTGCAAGTGCATGTAAGAGCAGATTCTCCATGAACAGTGAATGAATTATCAATGTTTTCGTTGTTTTCAGCCTGCTAAGAATTTAACTGGATCCTTCATTATTGTTTAGGGCAGAGCAACAGAAACATTAATGCAAACATGTAAGAAAGAAAGGAATTTTGTCACATATACATGCACATATGATTTGGGATTTTTCATCTAAGTAATTGATTTATGTATTTGATTTAGACCATTTGAGGCACTTCCACATTACTGGTAACTTGCTCTGATAACCAATAGCAATAGATCCCATCCTACTTTATTTTCACATTCATGTATTAATATTACTGAAAGCTGAAGCTCATGTGGCTTGTGCCACAGACAGCTAAAATGGAAATATAATGTCTGCTTGCTATGATGTGCCACATGAGAAGAAGGCAGCATAAAAGAGGTAGCAAGTCATTAACAACCTCTGCACTTCTCTTTGTACATTTTATGTGGAGATCTACACTGGAATCTCACTGTGAAATGCTGTTCTTTGAGGTTCTTTCTTAATAGCTGAGCCCCCAGTGACCAGAAGTGTCAAGCAAGGTATAATCCTTGTATGAATTAATGTTGTTTAGGAACTGAATTTATAGAAATAGGAGTCTTACAGGCAAGACTTCATTATATCAGCTGCTTATAGTATAGATGCACTGTCCCCGTGTCAGTACATGCAGCTGTATCTGTATATATTAGCTAGAGTTATCTCTTACTGCTGTGTTGGTTTTGAGTCTCAATGCTGTACAGAATGGTGATGGTGACCAAGGAAGGTTACAGCACAGGATGATGAAATTTCTGTTGGTTTTATCTTTAGTCTTCATACTCTGAAAGTAAATTTTATGCTGAGAAATAGTGGTGTCATCTCTACACGTCTTGTATGTACGCTGCAAATTTTGCAGATGAGGCAGTCATCTGCTTTTCATAAACATTCTGCCCATAATGCAAAATAGTTTTTGACTTGTGATGTGAGATGGTAGGATAATCCAGAGCTAAAATGAAAACAGCATCCTTAAATTCAGCTGTCTTAATGCTGGATTTAAAGACATCTGTCTTTCCCATATCCCTTCCAAATTGCCAGTGAGTTTTGTTTCAGCCTGCTTTCAAGGAAAGATGCAATTGCACCATCCATCTGTCAATGTATATGTCTGTCTGCCAGTCTCCTTCTGATAATTTTTCATCTTTTTGGTCAGTTGTAATAACATTAAAAAAGTCTTAAAGAGAATTCAGTTTTTATAGGTTTCACAAAATTTGCTAATGGGATAGGAGAGAAAATGACTGGCCTCTGCCTGGCAATCCTTTGCAGAGCACATAGGGGAGGCCAGGATACAATGGACATGATGAACCTCTGGGAAACCAGGAGCAATTATTTTATGGCTTTTCTAGATGTAGCTATACTTTGGTACCATAAGACAGTAAGCACTGATTCAGAATAAAAGAGGAATAATAACATGCTATCAACTACCCCCTCAAGTTTTCTTTGTCCAGCTGATAGCTGGTTATCAAATATGAAGAAAACACTCCTAAAGTACATCTTGCAGTGAGACAGAAAATAGAAATTTAATATGAAGTGTGCGATTCCTGTCACCTTAGTAAAGCTGTGAATTTATTACAAAATATAAGGCAATAAGTATTTTTTAAGCAGTACATTACCATGAATGTTGTATCCTAGGACATCCTGCAGCTCTGTTAAGGTATCTCCTTGAGCTCCAAACTGCAGCAGCTCCAAAGAAATAGCCACACTTGCTGGAGAGACTACCAGATTGGTTCTGTTCTCTGCTTCAGATACATGCCGGTAGAGATTGATGGCAAATTCCGTCTTCAGCTCTTTCAGCTCATCATAGGAGATGCAGTTTCCTTTGGTTAAGCAACAAGCAGACAGGATAAATGCAGAGAAGAAAATGGGCAACATGAAGGCGAGTTGGGAACACTCTCCACCAGCTAATCATACCTGCAGTTAATAACACAGGAGAGGAATAGGCTGAGTTGACAGAGGAACTTTCTCTTTCCATCAGTGTAGATACCACTTGCAATAGTAATGATCACTGTTCAAATACTTGTGCAGATCTACTCAGTAGCTATTGTCATTATAAAACAGACAAACAAAAAACTTAGCTGACAAGCTGATGATGACTCTGTGGACTAAAAAGAATCGAGTTTTCCAGAATGCTATAGCATATGGGATGGTTGGCCATTACAGTGTGGAGACACAGAGCCCTTTGGTTAAAAAGTTAGCTACCTGCACTCATGGTGGGACACCTTAGTGCAGTCTCCATGCTGCTGAGCCCCCACAGCTCCATTCTGTCCCCAGCAGAAAGGGGGTCACAACTAGCACTCCCAGAAGGAAGGCCACCCCTTTTGAGGTGCAGAAATCTAACTGGAGGCTCCAGACTGGGCTTTAGATCCAAGTATGCAAAAGGCTGGCTTCAAATTTTCCCCCCACCCCCAGATATTTCTTCTATGAAATTTATTAAAGTGAAAAAAAAAGGTAGTAATTGCAAAAGGCTCCAGTGCTTGCAGCACAAAATCACTGCTTTGGATTTTTGTGGGAAATAGAGCATTCATCTATGTTATATTATATTCATATTTAAAGGAACTATGCTAAAATGACAGAATATCTTTCCTTACAGAATTTCACCTTTTGAAGATTGTATGCAAATATATTTTAAAAATTGCTGCACCTTCTTTCACCTCAGGATTTCCTACAAATCTTTCTCCATGCCCTTTGCTCCAGAGAGCACCTCTAATGCTTCGTATTTACTCACAGTTAGCTCTGTTAAATTGTCTTGCCTTTCTGTATCCTTCTGGGTGTCTGAATGGAAGCTGTCTATGAACGTCTTGTCTCCTTCTTTAATAGGTAGTGGAGTAAAGACTAAGTCATGAGACTGCATTTAAAGGGATAGTCAGTGATCAGAGTCTCTGTCGGCGATGTCTGTACCACTCTGTCCAAATTCCTGTAGGCTACAAGCTCTATGGAGAGCCAGGCAAAGCAGCATGCCACTGACCAGCAAATCCAAGGCAAGGAACAAAAAGGTACACATGGAGATAGAGTCAGCAACTTCCTTGCAAGCCCTGCTTGAGCCTCATGAGACTTGTGACCTGCTGGTACCGAGCAAGGCATCTCCTATCTCTCTTCCCACCCCCCTCCTTCTTTTATATGAATTCCATTGATTCCTCTGCCACAAAGGGGAAGAGAAAGGGCTCTCTGTGTACCAGGCACACAGCTATTTTTTTACCCCCACTTTGAAATCTTATTCAGAAATCCCATGCAATTAAAATGTCTTTATTTCCCCTTTTTTTTCCTTAATTCCATCCCAAATAGCAAGATTTTCTTTCACTCTTTAGTTTCCAGAAGGAAAGAAACAGCAAAGTGTTGCACTTGAAGGAGACTGAATGAGGAAGGGGTTGCTTTGAATGGACCAGAAGCAGAAGAGCTGTGGTTGTCACTGCTTTAAAAGCAGTTGCAGCTGTTTGTGGCTTTCTTCATGTGATGGCATCAAGTCCTTCCCATCATATTCATAGATTCAGCCCCACAGCTTCACAATGCCACTTAAGGCAAGCAAGATTTGGACTTGAAAATTAATGTATGACTGCAGCTTATTGATCTTCACAGAGTTACACAATATATATACACTTAGCTGTTTCACAACATACATTCCTGTTGCAAATGGGAAAGAAGACATGGGGTAAAAGGTCATTGCAATCAGGCAATAGTTTAGGTGCTACTATTTCATCCTTAACAAGGAAGGGACAGACACACAATGGAATTAGGGCCTAAATGGGCTTCCCTTCTTCTGTACTTGTGCTGTTCCTCTCTCTCTGCTATTTGGAGATGTCAGAATAGGTGCTTATGCTGGGGTCTGTTGCAGCATCCTGGGCTTTAGACCACATTCAAAAAAAAAACTTAGTCACAGTCTAGTACAACAGGCAGGGATGTATCTTTGGCCACACATTTTGATGGCAGTATTCTCATGCTGAAAATTATATTTGGGCTTAAGGTTTTGGCTGAATGAGGACCTCCCTGCTGAAGTTATTGTTAACAGTGTCCACTGGACTGGAGATATATTCAGAGGGAATGAAACAGAGGCCACCAAGTGGTGTCTTGAAGGCCCCGAAGCTGTCAAGAGATGAATTAATTCTGGTATATGCTTTACATATAATGAATAGAAAACAAATCCATTAGTGAATGATGAAGAAGAAGGCAGTGGAGTAAGAAAGAAGTAAGAGTCAGTGAAACTAGCTGTGGCTAAAAAATAAGAGATAAAATACTGGGAAAAGGTTATGAACATTTATTGTACTCAAGGTCAGAATCAAAATTCTCACCTGTGTTCATTTTAACAGCCTAAGTTTTAAGTTTCTCTTCTCAAAACTGGGATCCGAAGTTGAGAACTGGGTATCAAAGGAGAAATTGGTGCCATGAGAGTGTGAGTCTGAAAACTCAGGTTGCCAATTGAGTCCAGGGAGCAAGGAACTGAGCTGTCCAAGTGAGGGTAGTGCAAGGAGAGCTGCAAGTCAAATTGGCCAATTACAGAAATAGAGGTGTCCCGGATCTAGTGAAATGTTAGGGTTGGGTGGCTGTGGAGAAAGGGAGTTTATGTCTCTTTCTTAAGGACTTTTTTTTCTTTGGAGCCTTCATATCTGCCTGTGTCCTAGTTTAGGCATCACATCCTTCTTTGAGTCTAAATCTGGCTACACATCACAAGGTACTGAGGAAAGTACTGATAAACTTTCTGGCAATATTTGTAAGATGCTGCAAATGCATTTAAAAGGGCATGCAGTTAATTGGTCCCCAAGACAGACAACTCTTCAAAGTCAGAAAGGGGCAGAGGTAGCTGCTGTATTTTGAGAAATGCTTCTTCACATTGAGATAACTTAGACTGCCTGTGAGGGAAGTGAGGAAAAGCACAAACTGAGGATATCTGGAGAAAACACAGCACAGGGGTATGTGGGTAGGAGCCTGGAGCAGAGTGCTGTGTCTCTGTGAAGCTCCTCTGAGCATCTACAGGAGCAGCTCTGAAAGCTTCAGAGGGAGCCCAACCTCTCTGAGCAGAGAAAAGCACCACTGAGAAAGAAAGCAGCAAAGAGCTTCCTGATGTGTGAACACCCCCACCTCAAAAAGGGAGTAAAACTGGTGGAAAGCACTGGAGAGAAGCCACAGATGATGTCTGGTTCCACTGATGGATTAGATCTTGCCTGCATGTGCAGTCTGCCAGTGCTGTTACTGCATGGGCCCTCAATGTCCTCTTGTGTGACCACTGTGGTGGGCAAGGGGACAGACAGCTGAAGCACCCCCCACCTACTCAGCACTGACATTGTAAATGTCTTTGCAATGTCTGGTGTGGAAAATATGCAGAAGTAGAAGGGAAAGATGAGGCAAAGAGAAACAGTCAGCTGTTCTCCAGAACTTCATCTTCAAGGTCTTCATGGGCCAGATTCTGCTATCAGTATAGGAGTGTGAATGCAAACCATGGACATCATCTTCATTCCTGGTGCAAATCAGAAACTGCTGAGGGAGTATGGGCTGGGAGACTCCTCTGGAGGACAGGATGCTCCCTGACTGTGGCAACAGACTCAGGGTTGAGCCTTTGTGGCGATGGCATTGTAGAGGAAGGTGAGGAACTTGTTCAGCCCTGGAAGTAGGTAGAAGTCACAGGACTGAAATGAGAAACCAGAGGGAAAGGTGTACACTGCATGGGCACTATGGGCAGAGAGATTGCTCTGTCAGCCTTTCTCCCCAATCAGTTGTTTCTCCCAGGAGACTGGAGTTTTCTCTGATTTATTAATCTGTGTTCTAAGAAAACCAAGCCTTAGTCTGGTGTGGCTACCAAGAGCAAAGCGGCAGCAGTTCTGCTTTTGGGATCTGGCCAGTTTGGGCTTCTGCTGCATGGGCGTTATACAGTGATCTAGAGCAGAATTTGGCTCAGGGAAAGGCTGGAAGAGAAAAAGGTGAGAGAACTAGGTGGGAAGCAGGTTTTCCTCTTCAGAGAGCTCAGAGATCAGGTCAGAAAATGAACTTGCTTTTCTGTGTCAGGTCAGTCTCCCATGATCTTCCTTCTGCTTTAGCACAACCCTGTTTTCAGCAGAATTACTGTACATTTGCCCTGTCATAAATGAGAACAGAATTCAACCTTCTATCTGCATCTGGTTTTTATGTGCCTGCTCTCTTTAACATATAGAATAACCCTGGGGAAATTAAATTGATACCAAACCAGCTTCCTTCCTGCTTACCTGTCTCCTCCAGGAGAGAGCCTGCACTGCAAGATGCCAGCAGATTTGCTCTGCTGAATCTCAGAATAAGAAAAATTTACATCATCATTTCATACAGAGCTTATTCTGCAGGGAAGCAATTGGCTATGGAGCCACAAAACACCCAACTGAACAAGTTCAAGTGAATTTTCTTACTGCTGTCCATGTGCCATATAAAACCCACCACTGCCTCTGCCTCCCACCGGACTATGAGGACAAAATCTGGCTCTTCAAAGGGTGACCACTGTAGAGGGTCATCTTCAGGGAAAAAGTCTGCCTGCTCAGCAAGGTGCTGTGATTTGAGCAGATGGGCTTGGTGCCAGTGCCTGTTGGGACCTGCTGGGTGGGTCGTAGAGTACAGAATCCCACAATGGAGCTCCATGCTGAAGGAGCCCCCAGAATGCTTCCCTCACACCCTTGTGTGCAGTTCCAGGTGGAAAGAAGCAGCAGCCTTTACTGTTAGCAGCAGTAAAGGCTTTTTGGCAGCTCCACAGCTGGAGGTAGTCTCTCTGCCCATGGCCACAGGCAGAGGAGCAGTGGCACAGGCTGGCTGTGATCAAACAGTGCAGCAATTGGTTCTCAGTCCTCTTCATCCCCTGTGGCTCTAAAATATGAATATCTTCTTTATGGCTTCATTTTCCTGCATCTGTAATACTGCAAGTGGAATAATGGAGCAGTGGCTTTACAGTGTCACCCTGGGAATCAGTGTTTCTTACCCTGTGAGATGCCCAAGGACACATGGGCATGCTTGGGGGTGCAAGGATTGATGGTTTGGTGTTGGAGGACTGTGTGGGATCCAGGCTTGGGCCAGGGTTTGCCATGGGGGCTTTTGGGATGAGCCCTGGAATAAATGAGACCTGAACTTCACCAAGGGGCAGTTTTGAAGACTTGTAATGGCAGCGACCAAAAACTTAGGTAGTGAGTTAGTAAGTGGTGTGAGAAACCAGTGCTGGACTCCACCCCATTTTCAAGTTGCAAGAGGTGTTTCTAGTGTCTTCCGTGGTGGAAAGAATGGTGATTTTCTCTGGTGGGAAGCAAAGCAAAGCAAACAGGAGTTCCTCTTTGCTGCTGAATGAGGTTAGTATCATAACACTGGTGAAGTGACGTTTCCACACACAGACGTGTAGGCCCCTGAGGAAAAGCCTAAATCAGGTCAGTTTTCTGACAGTGACCACTCTTGTTCTCAGTTTTTCAATAGACAAAATTCAAACGGGCTGAGAAACCACAAGAATAAGGGCACTTCTGTTTTTTTACGTTGATGAAACTTATTTAATTTTAAAAAAAAAGGAAGAAAAGCTGATTGAGGAGAGACTAAAGGTTTTGCACATCCTTACTGTAATGCAAGTAGTTCTCCTATGCATGCCAATAGGGGAAGATGGCTAAGGAACTCCAGGGAAAACAATGCATGAGCTACAAAGAGATAACCTCGGCTGTGCATATATTTCCTGCAGTATTGTATGAAGATTTAGCACTAAGACCTCTTCCCTGTGGAGTCTGGGTGTATGATAAGAGCCTTTCTTGTCACACAGCTGACCTGTGAGGGCTGCTGTCACAGATCAGCTGCTTAACTGCCTGCAGTAGCTCAGAGGTGCTGCATCAGCACATTCAGAGTTGACTTGCCACTCTGTGAAATGCCACCTCTGCCCCCAGATGTCACCCTTTTGGTATCTGCAGATTAAAAATGCTTCTGGGAGAGTCAGTACCCTGCATGGGGCCCGATGGAAATTCACACTCAGACAAAACATGCCAGTGAGCCAAAAGCAGGAGTGAGGAGCAGCACTGTGGCAGCATATTTTCCTCCCAGATGAATACATGAAGTGACAAGTTAAATGCATTTGATGTTGACATGGAATATAAAGTAAGTTAAAAGCTGATACCCCCAAATGCTTATCTAACTGACTATCACAGTCTCTTACAGTGCCAAACGAATGATGCCAAGTAAATGACACAGGAAGAGGTCCTCATATGAGCATGCTGCCAACTGCAATTTCTGCTGCTGATCTGCCTGACATGACAGAGAACCAAACAGAAGATGAAAACATGAAGATGTTTATGAAGTTGCAGAGCTGACTTCCCTGAGAAGTTTGGTTTTCAGAAAGAGGGATTTGGTTGAGTAGGCAAGATAGTTGAGACCAAATGGGCACTTAGAGAGTGAATAACATGGAAGAACATTATTTACAGAGCATCTCTGCACAGGCCAGTATATTAGTTGTGGTTTTACCTCTCCCAAGGCCTGAACCCACATTGCCAAACTGGCTTTAGTACTGAATCACAGGTTTTGTATCTGGCCTGTCATTTCACAGATACCCTCCCTTCAGCCTGGAGATCAGGTTGGAAAATGAACTGGACTCAACTGAGGAAGATCTGACTGATCTCTGGGCCTGCTGGCCAGTCCAATCTAAATGGTCCTGCTCCACCATGACAGGGGAGGAAGGGTGAGTTCCCACCTGCCTCTGCTACCAGGGCAAAACAAAACCTTTATTCTTTAGGAGCTGATCTGCTCTGCAGCTTACTTCCCACTTCAGGTTATAATCCCCTCTTGGTGACATCACAGGTACTGCTGTGGCCGCCAAGGTGATGTCACAATGAGAAGCTTATGACTGTAAATGGGGAATAAGTCACAAGAACAGATGACCTCAAAAGAAGCTAATATCCTGTTATTATATAAATGTCCCTAATACTTAAATAAATGTGCCAGTAACAAAAAGTAAGAAAGAAAAAAAGCCCAATGGTCTATCAGTGGATGTGAAGGTGTGTGTAAAGTTGACACTTTCTCACAGACCAGCAGGTCATTTAATAGTGTGCCTTACCTCTAAAAATCTTTCTACTAGCTGCTCAGATTTTTTAGTCAACCTCAGCATCCTTCCTTATTTGAAAGTATTGTTACGTTTAAAATTAAGAGAAAAGCACAAAAGTTATCCATATTTTGACATGTCCAATAACCATGTGCATGCTTAGGGATATCTAAGCATCTCAACAAAATGTAATTACATTCTAATGTCACAAATGCATTAAGCAATTTTACCATGTAAGAACAAGGAAATGTGTTTTTTCTGTGAAGTCCCCTGGGCTCCATGGGGAGTGCCACAGATTGGGTGTATCTATGAAGCTATGTAATGATCTTATTATTAGATGTTATATTTTTATGATAAATAGGAACTAATAACATTGAAATCTATGTACAATTGTGTCACAGAAAAAGCTTTATTGCCACTATAAAAATTACATTTCATATGCTGAACTAAATTCTTAGAAGTTGGAAATAACATTCAGAATCTCTAAGGCATTCTTTGTAGATGTCTTGTCTGCATTGTGCTGCAGGTTTATTATTTTCCATGGTCAAATATTTATTACATTTTCTCCTGGAAATATTTTAATGGATTTTTTCTTGCTCTGATAGGATAAGAAGCACGTTTAAATGCCTCTAGGGGTAAATAACACTTTCAAGCACAAAGTCTGGATCTTCAGTAGGTTTTTACATTATGCAAGTAGACATTTAAGGTACTTAATACTTTCTAACCTCTAGTGCCCTTTTTACACAGAGACAGGCAGTCAGCAGGGATTAATCTGATCCTAATTAACCACAAACTCTTCTGATATTTGGTTGCTGCACAGTAGCGTGCTGCCAGGTACACAGAGGTAAACTGATCTGGATTATCTGCCGGTGTATGTGCTTCACGGAGGGAGGTCTGTGCTCCGAGTTGTGGGTGAGTTACAGGCAGATACAGCTTTAAACACGGAGTGAGGAGACTGCTGTACAAAGCTGGAGTTGTAAGGAAAGGGGAAAGCACTAATTAGAAGGCCTCTTCCTAATGGCTTTCCCTTTTAGAGATGGCATTTGTTGGTGTGACACTGCAACAGAGCAGAAAGTGAAAAGCATAAAAATCCAAAGAGATGGTTTGTTTATTCTTCTTTTTCAGCAGCAAAGGAGCACAACCTTGTGCATACAAGTTCCCTCTTCCTCCC
>NW_008683126.1:68817-74201 GCF_000695815.1 Acanthisitta chloris
TATGGAGCTTCAGAAATTCACAAGCAAGTGTGTATCTTTACTTCCATGCTGCACACCATGGCTATCATCTTCCCTCACCAAGCAGCTGAGCTCTGCCCACCTCATGTCACATGGAAAGCAGAGCACTGAAGATCTGCCCAGCCTCATGGTAGCCATTAAAGCAGAACCAACATGCACCGAGTGAGCAAGGCAGGTACAAGAAGAGTCTCACATTGGCAGAGGGGAGAAGCAGCCATAAGAACCTTGCACAGCTGCAGTGCTGCAGCAGCAAGAGTGCCAGGAGGAGAGGGATGAGTCTGCTCACAGTGCATGAGGAGGAGGTGCAGTGGAGACCTGCGGGAAGCAGAGAGACCATAGCAAAGCTCTCAGGCTGCTGTGGTCCAGGTGTCCTGGTACAACCCAAAAACAGCTTCCCTGAGACCAGACCCTTACTCTCCACTCCCTTCTGATGCAAGTGTCACAAGCAGATTGGAAGCTCCAGACTAAGTTTATTAGAGAAGCTCTCCCACTGAGCCATGAGGAGCAGAAAGGATCCCCTTGCTTTCTAAATGCCTTCTCAGAGAGGTGCCTAGGTGCAGCTGGATCCAACCTTAGCCCCAGACTTTGTCAATGGTTTATATCTAAAGGATTATATAGGTGTAATTGAATATTTGTGCCTCTTTGTCCTGTAGGATTAAGGATGGCAAACTAAATATATGAATGAAATGATTTATTTTATTGATGATGATAATTATAATCAGAATTACTTACTACACAGTACAGGTAGTTATAACTACTAGTATAGTGCACTACTTTTGGAAGCAATATTGAAACAGCAATATTAAAGCTAGCAAAGCAATTAAGTACAGATTGATGTTAACCACCCATGCCAACCACTGTGGGCAAATCTCTTCTGCTCAGCCTTAAGCAACCTTGAGGTCCATCCCCACTCAAGGGAGGAGTCTCCACACACAGTCCTAGAAAAAGGATGTGTTAGAAGTCCCTGCCATTAAAAGGTGGGATTTCTGTCCCACAGGACCAAGTGGTAATCTGCAGTTGCACCCTCTGACTCACTGCTGTTGGGAGGTGGTCGTGCTCCACTATGCCAGGGTTGGTCCACCATCTGCTAAGGCATTAGAGAAAACTGGGGACATGAGGTGGCAGGAAAATCTTGCTGCAGAGCCAAAAGAAGTCCTGGTATTCCTAACAGTGGCATGCCAAGACCAGCACTTGGACAGACATATTAAAATAAAATTTTTCTGGCAAGGACAGAACAGAACTTGCTGCCTGCAGGCTCTTCACAGACCCTCAGCCCTACTGGACTGTGGCCTCTGAAATGCTGCCTCCTTTGTGATGGTCACCCAGGACTTCTGCAACAGAGAAAGGCAGGCTGATGAGATCACCCTTATGGCTCAGAGAAACAACTTTAAATTTGATTTTTTTTTTCTGTATTGCTGCAAATACTTGTACAGTTGGAAAAAGGGAGGAAGCAGCAGAACAAAAGTTGGTTAGAAGAATGTCCCAGAAATAGGGTCCTGAAAAGAAACTTGCCGATCCTGAAGTGGCTAAGGTTAGACAAATTCCCCAAGGAGCTACATGGACTTTCTTCAGACATCATAGTGACCAGTGCACCTGTAGTTCTCTGAGCACAGGGTGATTCACTGCTTGGGGTTTACTTTTGTTCAGACTGCTCCAAACAGTAAAGCCAAAAGCCAGATCAGGCCATAGGAGTAGGCAAACATGTACTCACATGATAAAGTGCTGGTTTCCAGAGTAGTTTGTTTGCTTTCTATGCTCATTCTTCTTTTCTTCCCCTTAACTCTGAAGCATTCCTCTCTGAGCCATTACAGTTCTTGAAGATGAAGAGAGGTGTGATAGGCCCCAGAGTGGCAGTAATTTGGTGAGGGTGCCCTGTCTTGTATCAGTGTGCAGGCTGCCCCAGATCCAGCCATTAGCTCTTTCTGACACAGCTAGAGACAGGCAGAAGAGACCTGACTCCAAGCTGAGCTTTCAGGGCTCTAATGCAGGGCCAGTTCTTACAGAAAACAAGCACTGTCTTCTGCTCCTTTAAACAGAAGTCTAGTGGAATAGGCGTCTAATAAAATAATATTGTTTTGTTTGGTTTTCTCTGTAGAAAGCAGAAGTACAATAGGGCTGGGTTTAATAACAAAGATACTCTCTGGGAAGACTGACACACCATATGGTCGAGGCTCCTGTCTGAAGCCACACAGAAGGCATGTGCCATTCCTTACTGGATGTCTGCTGGTCTTTCATCTGGAGTTGCTCTCTGTGCACTTTTGTCCTGAGATGCCTTTCAATCTGGGACCCTCAGCACTGTTGTATTCCTAGATCCTGAGGTTGTATATTTGAAAGGAGTAAATCTGTGTTCTAGAATAAAACAAAATTAAACTGTTAACCTATCTTGTTTCATCAGAAACATTACTAGCAATAGAAAAGAAAAACGGTTAAAAAGCTAATTGCTCTTTCTGTAGGTCACTTCTTCAAGGACATGAAGATGAGCTGATTCCACTTGAGATGTGGCATAGTACATATGATGCCTTCATGACTGTTGTAATTAAATGTAAAGCATTTACTTCTCAATGTCTTTTCTCCTCTGTGCTTAATGTGTATCTGTTTCTGTTTGGTCCCATAACAACTCTATTAATTAAAGAAAGTGTCAAAGGACCAGCTAATGAATGAATGAATGAATGATGACATGAAGAAATTGTTCTTTTCCAATGATTTCTTTCTTTTAGAGATAGAATAACTACAACTCTCTCTAAGTGCTCTTGTCAAATCTGGGGACATTTAATGCTGCAGATCATTGGAAAATAAGACTTTTCTTTACTCTGGCATTTCCAGAAGAGAAAATATATTCATAGATTGTTTTGGGGAAAAAAGAAACAGCTAGTAGTTGTCACAGTGTCAAAATTAATTATTTTGGATTGATCCATTTGCCTTGATCTTTATTACCGTCAAGAATTTCAAATACTTCTCAGTCAATCATTTAAATTCCTCAGCTAAACCCCATACCTCATTAAATAAAGAAATAAGAAGGGTCTTGATATGCTTTTCTTTTGGCCTGTCACTCCACAGTCTGAAAATACAGATCATGGCATCTCAAAGTATTCTCAGGAGTTTTCTTTTTAAATAGCAAAAAAAATGTTTCTCTATACAGTTCATCACAATCTCACCAGTGACACTTTCTTGCTGGAACTTCTTTGGACTTGAAGTAAGTCCAAAGTACCACCTTCAGTGGTGGAAAGAGACTGTGAGAGATTAAGTTAAGATTGTGCTAATGTCACCAAATGGCAGAGGATTGTTGGTTGTTGCAATGGACTAATGAAAGGTAAAGAGAAAGAGAGGAAGGGTATACTTAGAAGACATACAGAAAAATTTAAGATGTGTGTGAACTCTTTTGGGTGTATACCGACTTCTTAAAGATATTGGAGTCTAATGGAAATATTGTAGAATGGAAAGATAGACTCAAAATATCAGACTAGAGGAGAGTATACAGTGTATACAGTGTACAGATGCTGTACTTTCATCATTCTGGGTGCAAAGCAAAACAGAGGTAGGCAATTCTGTAGCATGTACTCTGCTGAGATACAAACAACACTGGGGCATAGCAGAAAAAGCCTTTGAGCATTACGGATGAGATAGGAAAAGACTTGAAGGCCAAAAAAAGCAAAGATATTCCCTCAGAAACCTTGTTACTGGTGCTCAGTGTGGAACAACCTGTCCATTCTCCCATTTCCCAGCTGTTCTCTCAGAGCTCAACATGTCTCATGAGGTCTCCTCAACAGCAACCCCATAGAATGGAAGAACAAGACTGGGATTCCTCTCACCTCAATTCAGTGGCTTCCAAGTTAGGTTACCTGTGTTCCCTCAGCGATGGGACACCATAGCTTTGCTGTGAGAAACACATAGGCACATCCTCCCCTGTCTGATCTGCTGTGCAGCCATGAAGCCTGATCTCCCAGGAGCTCTTCCTTCCCTGCATCCCACCACCTTCCCCAGGCAGCCAAGGCAAGCTGCTCCGAAGTCCTCCAGCTGAAATGTTCCACTTGATGTGAGATCAGTGAAGTCTATAGGGAGGCAGGATAGCTGTCAGTGGATGCAGCCAAGAAAAGCTGCTGGGCACACAAGCCCTTCTCAGACTGCTGTGGCTGCAATAATGAACCAACTATGTAAGACAATTTTAACTGCTTCTGAGAGATTTGCATCCTGGAGCTGCCACATAAGTGTCTGGTATACATCACATCACAGAGGGACATTTTTCTTTCTCTGTGGCTTAGGGAATATCTGCTATTGATGGAGAAGGAGCAGTCACTGCCGTGCAGGGAAGAAGCCATTGTCAGTTTGTTGAAGACAATATTTGAGGCAGGTAGCTTGGTGTGCAAGCTTGGTGTGCAAGCTGTTTTCTTTAGGCCAAAATATCAGTGCTTTGGTGAGCCACAGTAATGTGCATTACAGTATGTACAGGTAAGGTAATTTTCCTCTTTCCAAACCACGGTAACTTTCCAGCCTAAGTTCTGCTGATGTGTCAGATCCAATGCCCAAACTATGCAGACAGATGCATTTCATGTACATCATCCATTTGATCTCATCATGCATCTTCATTCGTACATGAAAGTCATCTTTTGCCCTGATCAGTGTTTTCTCATGATAGATCATTTCTCCTCTGAGCATTCAGCCTACTTTTTTCCTGCTTCTTTAGGATGGCACAGCTGGTTTGTTTTCCACTTTCAGGTTTTCACCCTTCATCTGCTTTTCCCATTCTCTCATGGCATGATGAACAATCCAAGCCAGTATCTGGACCTGAAATGCTGCCAAGGAGAAACTGAAATCAGAGGCAAATCAGACCCATTTATAAATCAAACCTGAAAAGATTTTTGCTGCAATTTCTGTGTCACAGTATTGTGCACTGTGATTACTTGAAGAGGAAAGACATCAAACACTCAGGTTGTAAAGAGGCTCAGGGCATCAGCATTTAAACTTAGACCCCAGACAGAGTCCAGACCTCTCACGTTTTACCTAGCAGGTAATACCTCACACAGCATGGTGGTCCTTGTCCAGACCTGATGAGTTCCCCCTGCCAGTAGTCCCTGTTTGCCCAAGACAGCAGAGCAGCACTGAACTCCTTTGGGATGTGACTTTGTATCATGCACCTTCACCTGTCAGGCTGTGTGGCCCATGGAGATGTCTCTGTCATATGCAGATATATTATGTATGGAAATGTACTACACCAAAGTTACAAAATTTGCAAATCTGCCTTCTTGTCATCCTACTTGCCTCTCAGGGACAACGACAGTACCTCCCAAGCTCTGGGATAAGAAGTGTCCTGTTGGTGAACACCAGGGGAGAAACATAGCACTGCCATGAGCTGAAATAGCTGATGCCCT
>NW_008683126.1:74232-84164 GCF_000695815.1 Acanthisitta chloris
GACCTACACTACCTGTAGTTTTTGTCCTGTGTAAAATCCAGATTGCATGTGGCATTTCCAGTGAAGCTTCCCAGAAAAACAATAATTATTTTAGTGGAAAGCTGTTGTTCAATCCCTGATAATGCTGCTCTCCAGAGTCTAGTTCTGAAAACCAGAAACAAGAAATAGGATTGATTATTATTCCTATCACCTTTGGGAGAATTTTCTTATGTAATTTAACTTCATTTGATTTATATAATTTTATCCTAGATAGCATTTTTTCATGTACCCAGAATCTTACCTTCTGTATCACAGATTGCAGTCCCCTGCCTGTACTCATCCATCCATATCTTGTCTTCTTTTTATTTTTTATGCCAGTCCTTACAGGACTGCATATCAGTTTCAGAAGATTTCACACTTCTGAAAGTCCATATGGTTGTCAAAATCTTTTCTGATGCCACTTGTTTATGGCTTCAAAATAATCAACATAGATTCACACATCCATTTTCCTTTTTTTCTTCCCCCAGTCTCTTTTGTACACAACTCCAGTAAGATTTATTCACTTCTTCTCCAAATGATGCTGCCAAACTTAACACATCAGCAGAGAAGGCTCGGGGCGAAAATCTGTTCCATCTTGCTATGCTCTTCATTCATGTCAGCCTGCAAGCTAGCTGTCACTCCAGAGAGCAGCCAATTTTTCCTGGACCATCTACCAAAAATTGCAGCATCAGAAAAGATACTGGTGACCTGGTATGTCTAACAGACAATGAGCCTTCATTGCACAGAAGAACAGAGCACACCTGCTGCTGCTGCATCCTTGTGGTGTCACTGTATGATTCCCAGTGATGCTGAAAGCAGAGTTTTGTCCCCTGCAGTCTGCTAGAGGAAAAGATAAGTACCAAATCCAGTTGATTTAGAATGGAGATGTTAAAGAGAGGAGTGGGAGGAAAAGGAAAGGAGCTTGGGCCCTGTCCTGCTCTGTTCTGGATACAGAGCTGCAAGTGCAGCCTCAGACGTGGGTCCTGTCTGAAGGGATGAGACAAGGCATGTATCATGGAATTGGGGGAGCAGGCAGGATGGGACCACCTCCAGGTTCATGTTGGCCAAGGAAGAGGTAGTGCTGGACTGAGTGGGATTTTTATGGGCCTGGGGTTTTGTGAAGGAGAGGGATGAGCTGAATGGGAAGAGAAAAGAAAAGGAAAGATTAAGAGAAGGAAGGAAGGAAGGAAGGAAGGAAGGAAGGAAGGAAGGAAGGAAGGAAGGAAGGAAGGAAGGGAGGAAGGGGGAAGAGGAGCATCGGTGGGGACAGGCAGGATAAATCAAAAATAACTCATCTGTGAAGGAAGCAGTTGAAACATCAAACAATCCCATGAGCTCAGAGCAAAAGTTGTCCTGGAAAACACTGTGTACTCAGCCCTGTCAGCAACTTGACAGCTTCAGCCCTTAGCCCCCAGGGCTGGTGGCTCCCCTCCACACTCCCATACCTCACCCCAGTGCTTTGAAGAGTTGGGTATTGCATAGCCCCACATGCATGCAGCTGGTGCACCATCTGGGGCTAGAAAATGGGAGGAAGATCACAGATGGATCCTATCTTTCTGCTCCTCTCCTGCCATTTGGCTTGTCCCAGCACTACCCTGATCTCATTGCCAGCTCTCACATCCCCATCTCTTACCAAGGTGGGAGGCAGCAGCAGCTCTGGCAGTGGTTGTTTCTGTTGCTGCCATAGCCAGCCTCAAAACTCCATTCTTCAAAACTTCTGCAGAGTCTTTACACATGTGGCAGGGTGAGAACGAGCATCCTCACCCCTCCTGTGGGAAAGCCACTAGGCAATCCGCTCTTGAAAGAAAGCAAGGCATCAAAGTGCTGGGGAGAGAAACTTAAGGGCAGAGGCTGCATTTCTGTGGCTTTACATGGCACAACAGGGAAACATTGGCACCTAGTCAAATTCCATGAGCAGAGCCACAGAGTAATTAGTTAAAGCTTTGCTTTCTTGTGACCACAACCCCCTGCAAAAAGTAGGAAAAAGTGGGACTCGTAACCATGTCATGGCAAACCATGTGAAAAAACCCCACTTACTCCTAATCACAGCACAGTTGAAAAAAACCCCATCTGTCCATGGAATAGTACCTATGAACTGCAAAAAGATGACTGTTAATTCACTGAAGTAGGAGGAATTATAAAGCTGGTATTACGTGTTGCACTCTTAAATTGCATCTGTTCCAGAGCGCCCTGTCCCCGAGTTCATTACACATAAGGAGCAGGAGCTCCCCAGTGGCACTGCTAACCTCACAAGAAGCATTGTCTTGGCAGGAGTTGGGTCATACTTAGCAGATTATCTCCGTACCAGGAGGACTAAAATTTTCATCAAAGTAAATAGGGGAATTTGTGACAGGCAGGCAGCCTACCACGGCGTGCACAGGGGCTTGTTTGCAGCAGATGCTCAGCTGCACCCCGAGCACACCCTGAGTGGTTGACCCATGGGCTGTGGCTGCTTCCTTGCCCGTGGCTCTGATGCAGCTAAAGGACACTGCAGAGCCCTTTGGGTTATTGAGCTGTTGGGTTATTCTGCTCCCCAGCTTCGTGATGGAAGGGAGGGCTATGAAGCACAGTGGCGTGTTGGGAGCGCAGCACGGGCACTGTCAGCAGCTTAGATGAAATACAGGACACAGAGGGTGCGAGGGCAGGAGGGCACGGAGCCAGAGCCTGAGAGCTCCCCGCTGGGTGTCCTGCGGGTGTCACCCACCTGGGCTGGCACCTCTTTGCGCTGTCCCTCGTGTGCCTGAGAGCCACGAGATGGCACTAGCAACTTTTGCAGCCTGGTGGCTTCCCAGCCAGGCAGGCGAGCCCAGCACACTGCATTGCTGCGATCCCGGCACACGATACAGGCGCTCTGCAGCCGCGGAGGTGTGAACGGGGTATTTCTCCTCCTGACTGGTCAGCTTTGGCTAAATCCATTTCCATTTCATCTTTTATTAAGTCAGAAGTTTCTGTTCATGACGGGCAGATTGGATTACTGGCCTCCACCTACCAGGCTGTTTTGCATTGCATGCATCATATATTCAGCAAAAAAGTGATTAAAAAGGACAACTGATTCAACTGTGAACCAGACATAATGCAGGAGGCTGAGCCACAGCAGGGGCAGGATACACCTGTGCAGCTGTGAAGCTCTCTGAGACTCCAGATACCTCTTCTGCAGCCAAATTGAGCAACACTAACTACCTGTAAATTCCTAAATAAAAGCAGTCTGAATACTGTTCTCCTTCTCCAAGGCCATCCCAGCACTGTTTGATTTGTGTCCAAACTCTTCAGAGATGCTCCATTGGTCACTAGACATACCACACAGTGGTAGGCCTGGCTTCCCTCTTGGAATGCTCAGGATGCTTACAGTTCTAGGACACTACTAGCCCATTTAGCATGGGAGGTTGTTACCCAAAATAAAGTGAGGATTGCATTGCAGCCCAGCTGAGAGGTGGCTTTTACAGCATGAGCCTGAGAGGCTGGGTTTCATACCATGTGGGATGCCCAAGGGCACATGGGAGGACAGGAAGATGCAAAGTCTGGTGGGACAGTGTGGGAGACAGAGAGGCCAAGGCTTGATGTAGCCTCTTCCATAGCAGAAACAGTCCTTGGCATGAAGGGCATCAAGTAGTGTCTTGGCAAAAGCTGTTTGAAGTGGTCCATAACAGACAACAAGCAATGAAATGATCCACTGTCTGAATCTACTCTCTGTCCCACTTCCATTTACCACTGAGACATTTCCCACCACAGGATTGCAAGCCTGCAAGGATTTCCACAAGTGGCTGGATTCCTCTCCAGTTACCCCACAGCCTGTTGGTTCCTGAGCTCGGGGGATACAATCCTTCCCAGGTACTGAGGCAACATTGCCCAGCACTCTGCACTGACTTCTCCTGGAACAAGAAGCACTCAGTGAAATTATCTGGGGGATGGCTGCAAATAAATGTGTTTGTCTTCTCATGTAGGGGATGATTTCAGTGCTGTTCATTGCCCTGAGCTGCTGTGGAAACCCAAGGAATGAAAAGAGATTCAACAGGAAATCTGACAAATTGAGGGAGGATAAATCCATTGGTAGCACAATGTAGCAGTTGGTCACACAGTGATCTGAACAGTTTTTGGCTCAGGAAGCCTGGACTCTCTGTAAATTTAGCAATTTGCACTATGCTGAATCCTGGAAGCTGGGAAAGAATGCTACAGGGAGCATTGCTCTGTAGTCAAATGACACATAGGCTCAGATGAGAGACAAGTCGTTATCTGAGCAGAGATAACTTTGTGGATTTTTTTGGGAAGGGTCAACATGGTTTTATAAAGGGAAATCACACCTCATAAATCTATTTGGGGCTTCAGAAGGCATCAACAAATAGGTGTACAGCTAAGAACAATTTTCCAAAGCCTCTTCTTCATCAAAGCCTCTTAAAGAAACCCTGCTGTGATGGTTTAAGAGGTAAGGTTGTGTGAATAAAGGGCTGATTAAAAGGCAGGAAACAGAAGGTAGAAATAAATAGCCAGTTCTGACAGTGGAAGGAGGCTAGCAGTGGAGTCATGCAGGGATTTGTACTCATGCTTACATTGCTCTGCATGACTTACACCTGAAAAAAGAGGGGCTTCAAGAAATGGGAGTTTGTTGAGGTTATTAAGCATCCAAGACGATGAACAACTGGGGAAGCTGCAGAAGAGTCTCACAATAGACAACAATTGGGCAGTAAAAAGGCAGATGAAATTCAATGTAGATAATTCTAAAATTAATTAAATTTTTAAAAATCTCATTTTACATACATGATAGTACAAGTACATGAATGATACACTGAAGGACAGGGCTACCACTCATAGAGACCTTTACTAGCTGGAGAAAGGTGCCAAGGAGAACCTCAGCACATTCAATAAAAGCAAATACAAGTCCTGACCTGCCATGGACTAACCTGGTATAACAGCACAAACTAAAGCACCTACTGGCTAGGTGCTTTGGAGCTGGAGTATGTGCTGGAGCACCTGGAGCTATGTGCTGGAGCTCTGCAAAAAGAGATCTCAGGGTCCCAGGGAACAGCAAGTTGAACATGATTGAGTGGATCATCCTTGCAGTGGTAAGGCCAGCAGCATACTGGGTGGTGTAAGCAAGGGAGTTGCCAGCAGTTTGTCAGAAATTATTTTTCCTGCTTACCAAGGACTCCTCAAAACCACATCCACTGAGTACAGTTTTGGGCTCACCTGTACAAGAAAGATATTGACAAACTAGAGAGAGTTCAGATGGTCAGGGACCTAAAGCACATGACATGGAAGAAGAGGCTGTAAAAGCAACTGCAGTCTTCCAGCACCTAAAGGGGGATTATAGAGAAACCAGGGTCAGAATTTCCCAGGGGTACACAGTGAAACAAGAGGGGAAGATCACAATTTTGAACATGGGAAATTCTGATAACAGATTAGGAAGCAATTCTTCACCATTACAGTGGTTAAGCAGTGGCACACAGTGCCCAGAGACACTGTGAAATTGCCACCTTTGGATATTTTCAAACCTGACCAGACAAGGTCCTGAACAACTTGATTTAACTTTAGAGCTTTGAGGCTTGAGCAGCTCTGTGCCTACTTTCAACACACACTTTGGACTAGACGACCTCCAGAGGCCTTTTCCAACTCCCGATGTTTCTACAACTCCATAAGTACCATACAAATATATATAAACCCCACAATGTTAAACCATAAACCCATAAAAAACTAAACATAGCCAAACCTACATACCTTTGCATATACAATGTAATGTTGACATGCAGACATGTCCCATGGGGGAATAAAGAAATGTGTAATAGATAACACCACACACTGATGGAAATAAGAGGGAAGGACTATTATGAAGATCAACATATATCAAACAAACCAAGATGGGATTTAAGCATGTAAGATTACCAATATGTGTCACAGCTCCTATTTTATCATTCAGCTTTACTGGAGCAGATGATTTACAACACCGCAGTGAGAATCAAAAGATCCAGTCTGCAGAGGCAAAGCTGAGTCCGACACAAAAATATTTTTTCTATGTTTATTTTGTAGTTATCTCCATGACACACATGAGCTTGTGTAGAGCTTGTGGCACTGCAGCCATTCTGAAGCCCAGTTAAAATACTATGTGAGTCTGCAATACTTCATAACTGAACACACAGAAGGTTAAGCACAACTGACTTTTCATCTCTATTTTATTTCACAGAATCAACGCATTCTGGGGTGAGAAGGAGAGAAAGTTCAGGGAAAAACTGCAGTTCTCAAAGGACATTGTTCATAATTTAACCAAAACAATAAGCAAATGCCATGAAACTTGTGCATATTCAACTCTCTAAAGAGATGAGCCCCTTCATAAATAGTGGGAAGAGGTTTAATGAAGCCTGTCTTCAGTGGAACATGCTTCAAAATCTGGCTTTCTCTTTAATAGACAAAAAGATTTCTGTATACTCTCATCCCTGTTTTTCTTGACAGTAGGACACTCATTTTTTTTACAAAATTTGGTTACAAGCACCATCAATGTAAACAATTAAACCTTTCATTTCTGGTTAGGTATCAGTAAACAGAACACAAATACTTGCAGACAGAAACAGTGGAGACAGCATAAATTCACAGTCTGTGGACACTCATTTGCCTTTCTTCCCATTATGATTAATGTAGTAAAAGCTGGAGCTGAGATGCTTGTGGAGCTGCTGATTAATGTCACACATGAGCCTGATGACTGACACTTGAGCCATCCTGTGCTTCTTTGTAGATCTCCAGTATTGGTGCTTCCTGCTGCATCAGGCGACAGCCCTCAGATGTGCTGAACTCCTTCCAGAGGCATGCCCTGGGTGGAAAGATGTTTCAAAGCCTCCTCTTCTTTAAAAGCCCCATCAGCTTTTGTCAGGAATTTGGGTGTTGGCATGATGCCAGGATCAGACAGCTCCATCAGCCCAAATGAGTTTTTTATTTCATGTTCAGATCAAATGTTATCTGCATTATTAAAATATTGTGAAAAGGCTTTTTTTTTTTCTGTTTCAAATAAGGAATACTAAAATTTGTAACAGATTTGAATTATCTTCATCCTGTTGGCTGTCATATCTGGAAGCAGCTAGTGTTGAGAAAATGGCTGTCCAATAAATATACAATGCTATTTAGTAATTTATTTTTGTAGTACTGTGAATACGACAGAAAATAATGAAGATACATTAAAACTTGTGGAGCCTGACTGTCCTAGGCATCACTGCTTGTATAGTGAATTGCAAGCTGATGCAAAAAGTGGCTAGTCTGACTTCACAGTGTTTTGCATGTATTTTGGCAAGGTACAAACAATAACATAGAACACAACTTTGGAAAAATAGAGTTCACTGTGTTCTAGGGGGAATTTGATCTAAAGGTCATGGAAGTCAGAGGAAAGACTGCGTGGGCTCTGAAGGAGCATAGAGCAGGAAAACACATGCACACTATGACAAGTCCTTCATTAGTGCTATTTTTGGTTCCAGAAAGAGAACAGTTTATCCAAAACTGCAGCAATCCTAAACAGCTTTAAAAGGCAGAAGAAGTCTGATAACCTTCTGTGCTCTTAGACCTTGAATAGATTTTCATATTTATTCATTGTGTTTAGCACAAAGGACAAAGTCTACCCCCAGTACATGCTACGATAGCATCTCACAGAGAGGAGACTTGGACTTCAGCCTGATGTTTTTTCCCGGTGTGGAGAAAACAACAGCAAAAGGAAAAAGCCTTGAGGAGCAGCATCCTGACTCTTGACTATCCCTCTGATGTCTTCTGGATTGGGCGTGCAGGTTTATTGGAATACCTCTTCCTCCCCTATAAACCTGTACTCAATTTCCCCCAGGCTTTCTTCCAGAACTGTTTGTAAAAAGTGTGCACTTACTTAAATGGGCCAGGGGAGCTGTTCCACTTTTTGCAACTATTATTTCGAGTGTGTGCTTTTATGATATTTTAATTAATTGTTTTTTTACAAACCAGCAATTGTTTTGATTAAAATTACCTGGTAATATAGCAAAAACTTTTCCCCCAAAATAGTTTTTATTCCACACACCAGAATGCCATCATGGTAGGTTTCAGCAGCTACACCTGTATATAGGTTACATCCAGCATTATATATACACATATTAACATGGTCAATTTCTCAGTGACTAGACCAGAGCTGCAGTCAGTGACACTTCTCTGCCAAAAATGTAACTCTTCAGAACATGCATGATAAAATCTGTTCATATGCCTTAAATCCTGGTGATGATACTCAGCTGTCATATTAGCTTTTTACTCACTTTTTTTTTAACATCAAATTAATCAGAGCAAAACAGGTTATCAAGAATGCATATTCTAGAAACATCTTTTGAAAGCCAGTAAAATTTGACTTGTTTTCCTTTTGGAGAGAGGTACTTGAGAAGAAATGTTTTACCCAGAAAGAAGTATGCTTGAACTGGAAACATGAAGAGTAAGTTTCTGCGTTATTTTTTAACAGAAAAGTAACAACCCATTAAAAAACAGGGAGCTGTCACATATCTGGGTCTAATGGTGTAGCAATACATAAAAATTCTGGGTTACCTTTATGTACTGTATTCCGAAAAGGTAAGCTCTAATGCCTGAGATAGAAGTAGCAAACATGGGTTTACCTGGGTTACCGCTGTCTACACAAGTGGTTCAGACAACAGCCCAGATGGCTTCCTTCCAACTGGAAATGATGGGCATTTGGGTTGGGGGGGGTCAAAAATGTTCTCTAAGGTTTCCCTTTTGGCACTTTCCGCATCCTGGCCTGTCAAAGGAAGGGATACAGTGGAGCTTCCTTTTGCCTGGGAAAGGAGTGAAGCTTCTTCAAAAACAGTTTCTATAAATACATTGGCAGAAGAACGAGGGCTAAGGTGACTCTCCATCCATTGCAGGATGCAGAGGGTGGCATGGTGTTAGGGGATGAGGAAAAGGCTGAGGTACTTAATACCTTTTTTGCCTCAGTCTTTCATATCAAAACCAGTTACCCTCAGGATGCCCAGCTACCAGGGCTGGAAGTTAATGACAGGGGAGCTGAGTGAGGCGCCCACAATCCAGGAGGAAAGGGTTAGTGGTCTGCTGTCCCAATTAGACACCTACCAGTCTATGGGCCCAGATGGGATGCACCTGAGAATAATAAGAGAGCTGGCAAAAGAGCTTGACAAAAGACTTTCATTTACCAGCAGACCTGGTTAACCAGAGAAGTCCCAGTTGACTGTAAATTAGGAAATGTTATTGCCCATCTACAAGAAGGGTTGGAAGGATGATCTGGGGAACTACAGGCCTGTCAGCCTGACCTTGGTATCAGGGAAGGTCAGGGAGCAGATCATCCTAAGTGCCATTACAAGGCACATGCAGGACAACCAGGAGATTAGGCCCAGCCAGCATGGGTTTATGAAAAGCAGGTCCTGCTTGACCAACCTGTTCATCTTCTATGACAAAGTGACCCACCTAGTAGGTGAGGGAAAGGCTGTGGATGTTGTCTATCTAGACTTCAGTAAAGTGTTCAACACTGCATCCCACAGCATTCTCCTGGAGAAACTGGCTGCTCATGGCTTTGATGGATGTACTCTTCGCTGGGTAAAAACCTGGCTGGGTAGCTGGGCCCTGAGCACGGTGAATGGAACTAAATCCAGCTGATGGCTGGTGACTAGTGGTATACCCTAGGGCTCAGTATTCGGGCCAGTCCTGTTTCACATCTTCATCAATGATTTGGATGAGAGAATTGAGGGCATCCTCAGTAAGTTCACAGATGACACCAAGTTGGGCAGTAGTGTTGATCTGCTGGAGAGCAGGAAGACTTTACAGAGAGATCTTGACAGACTGGACCAATGGACTGAGGACAATGGTATGGGATTCAGTAAGGTGAACCAAGTGTCAGGTCCTGCACTTGGGTCACAACAACCTCATGCAGTCCTACAGGCTGGGGGAAGAGTGGGTTTTTATGTGTGCAC